>NC_092783.1:20349988-20577223 GCF_047496795.1 Chiloscyllium punctatum
CAGGTATGGATGGCAGTTTCCTAAATGACATTAGTGAACCAGGTGGGTTTTTATGACAATCAACAATGGATTCATGGCCATCATTAGACTCTTAATTCTAGATTTTTATTCAGTTCAAGTTCCACCATTTGCTCTGATGGTATTTGAACTGGAACCCCAGAACACTACTAGTGTGTTTGAATTAACAGTCCAGTGATAATACCACTGGGCCATTGCCTTCCCACTGTCTTCCCAACCAACTTCACATCACAAAGAGTGGCTCAGCACCACCACTACTGATTGGGTTGGTTGGGTTTTAAAGGACGTTGTTGCTCGACTGGGTCATCAACAGCGGCAGGACTGTACTCCAACATAATCTGCATCCTCATGGCCCAGCATATCCCCTACTCAACCGTTACCATCCAGCCACAGGGTCAACCCTGTTTCAATGAAAAGTGCAGGAGGGCATGCCATAAGCAGCACATATAAAAATGAGATGTCAGTCTGGTGAGGCTACAAAACAGGACTACTTTTGTACCAGACCGCATAGAGTGATAAATACGGATAAACAAATCCACAACCAATCGATCAGATCTAAGTTCTATAGTTCTGCTACATCCAGTTTTGAATAATTAAACAATTCACTGGAGGAAAATCCATAAATATTCCCTCATCAATGATGGGCTGGCCTAGCATATCACTGCAAAAAAAATGAGGTTGAAGCATTTGCAACATTCTTCAGTCAACAGTGCCTGATGGATGATCCACCTCGGCCTCTTCTAGAGGTCCCCAGCCTCAGATACCAGGCTTCGGTCAATTTGGTTCACTCCACAGGAAACAACTGAAGGCATTAGAAACAGTAATAGCTATGAGTCCTGACAACATTCTGGCAATAGTACTGAAGGCTTGTACACGAGAACTTGCCACTTCTCTAGCTAAGTTGTTTCCAGTACAGTTACAACGCCTTATCTTCACCATGGACATCCAGTCCCTGTACACCTCCATCCCCCTTCACGAAGGCCTCAAAGCCCTCCACTTCTTCCTTTCCTACCGAACCAACCAGTACCCTTCCACTGGCACCCTCCTTCGACTGACTGAACTGGTCCTCACTCTGAACAACTTCTCTTTCCAATCCTCCCACTTCCTCCAAACCAAAGGAGTAACCATGGGCACCCACATGGGCCCCACTATGCCTGCCTCTTCGTAGGCTTTGTGGAACAGTCCATCTTCCGCAGCTACACTAGCCCCAACCCCCACCTTTTCCTCCGTTACATCGATGACTGTATCGGCGCTACCTCATGCTCCCACGAGGAGGTTGAACAATCATCCACTTTACTAATACCTTCCACCCCGACCTCCAATTTACCTGGACCGTGTCAGACTCCTCCCACCCCTTCCTAGACCTCTCCATTTCTATCTCGGGCGACTGACTCAACACGGATGTTTACTATAAACCGACTGATTCCCACAGCTACCTAGATTACACCTCCTCCCACCCTGCCCCCTGTAAAAACGCCATCCCATATTCACAATTCCTTCGCCTCCACCGCATCTGCTCCCAATTCCAATACCGAACAACCCAGATGGCCTCCTTCTTCAAAGACCGCAATTTCCCCTCAGACGTGGTTGACGATGCTCTCCACCACATCTCCTTCACTTCCCGCTCCTCCGCCCTTGAACCCCCCTCCCCCCTCCAATCGCCACCAGGACAGAGCCCCACCACCAAGGATATATTTCCCTCCCCACCCCTATCAGTGTTACAGAAAGACCACTCCCTCCGCAACTCCCTCGTCAGATCCACACCCCCCACCAACCCAACCTCCACTTCTGGCACCTTCCCCTGCAACCGCAAGAAATGCTAAACTTGTGCCCACACCTCCCCCCTCACTTCCCTCCAAGATCCCAAGGGATCCTTCTATATCTGTCACAAATTCACCTGCACCTCCACACACATCATTTACTGCATCCGCTGATGTGGCCTCCTATACATTGGGGAGACAGGCTGCCTACTTGCAGAATGTTTCAGAGAACACCTCTGGGACACCCGCACCAACCAACCCAAATGCCCCGTGGCTGAACACTTTAACTCCCCTTCCCACTCCGCCAAGGACATGCAGGTCCTTGGCCTCCTCCATCGCCAGACCATGGCAACACGACGCCTGGAGGAAGAGCGCCTCATCTTCCGCCTAGGAACCCTCCAACCACATGGGATGAATGCAGATTTCTCCAGCTTTCTCATTTCCCCTCCCCCCACCTTATCTCAGTCCCAACCCTCAGACTCAGCACCGCCTTCTTGACCTGCAATCTTCTTCCCTACCTCTCCGCCCCCACCTCCTCTCTGGCCTATCACCCTCCCCTTAACCTCCTTCCGCTTATCGCATTCCCAATGCCCCTCCCCCAAGTCCTTCCTCCCTACCTTTTATCTTAGCCTGCTTGGCACACCCTCCTCATTCCTGAAGAAGGGCTTATGCCTGAAATGTCGATTCTCCTGTTCTGTTGATGCTGCCTGACCTGCTGCGCTTTTCCAGCAACACATTTTAAGTTACAACACTGGCATCTACCCAGCAATGTGGAAGTTGCCCAGGTATGTCCTGCATGCAAAAAGAACTGAGTGTGGTGTCAAAGAGCCCGAGCAAAGTTAGAGTCAATACGTAGTAGAGGGACAACCTTCCATAACATTTCTCTGCAGGAGTTCCTCAGGATAGTACCCTTGGTCCAATCATCTTCTGTTGCTTCATCAATGACCTTCTCTTCATCATAAAGTCCAAAATGGGATGGTCACTGATGGTTGCACAATGTTCAGCAACGTTCGCGACCCCTCAGATACTGAAGCAGTCCATGTCCAAATGCAAGAAGACATTGACAATATCCAAGCTTGGTCTGAAATGGAGCAAGTAATATTTGCCACACAAGTGCCATGCAATGACTATCTCCAAGAGACAATCTAACCATTGGCCTCTGACATTCAATATCAAGGCATTACCTTCACTGAATCTCCAAGTATCATTAACCTAGAGGTTACCATTGATCAGAAACTTAACTGGTCTAGCCACATTAATACTGCCCTGGGCAAAGCAGCCCATTTGATTAGAACTACATTCATAAACATTCAATCCCCCGACACCAATGCTCAATAGCAGCAGTGTGTACTATCTACTGGAAATTTAGCAAGGCTCCAAAGACAGCACTTTTCAAACTCATGACTACTTCCATCTTGAAGGACAAGGGCAGAAGATGTATTGGAACACCACCTCCTGCAATTTCCCTTCCAAACCACTTGCCATCCTGACTCTGAAATAGATCACTGTTTCTTCACTGTGATTGAGTCAAAATCCAGGAATTCCCTCCTTTAGGGCATTGTGGGTCAACCCACAGCAGGTGGACTGCAGCTGTCCAAGAAGGCAGCTCACCTCCACCCTCTCAAGGGCAACTAGGGATGGGTAACAAATAGTGGTTCCATCAGTGACGACGACATCCTCTGAATGAATTAAAACAATATTTATCGGCTTAATCCAGGTTTTTTTGGGACTATCTTGATAAGTGAGTGACAAACCTCTGTGGATCTTAGTCTATTGGACTCCTTGCTTATTATAAAGATAGCTCCTGAGAAGATCCTTAAACTCCAGAGGCTAAGTTTCTGGCTAACATCATTCTATTTTGAACTGTCCAAAGCAAGTTTCACCGTCAATTCAAAATGGAGGAGATTTTGTTCAGTATAGAATACATAATTTGGGCCTAGATTCTCGGGAATGGAGAAAAATAAGAGATTATCTCATTGAAACAAACACCATTCTGAATGGCTTTGACAGTGTTAATACTGAGAGATTGTTCTTGTTGGGCTGGGGTTCTAACAACACAAGGGGACACTCTCTGGATATGATCTGATTGTTTCCAACTGATTGGAGGAGTGATTTCTTGACTAAAAGGATTGTGAATCTTTACAATTCTCTTTCTCAGAGGTTGTGGACGTTCAATCGTTGAATATATTTGAGGTTGAGAGAGACAGACTCTGGTCTCTCAAGGAATTGAGGGATAAGAGAGTGGGCAGGAGATTGGATCAGCCATGATCATGTTGAATGACAGAGCAGGTTTGACGGGCCGAATAGTCTATATCTGCTCCTATTTCTTGAGGCTTAGAAATGGATCAGACATTCTAACTGCCAAGAGCTGGCCTCACTCCAGAACAGTAGGTAGAAGACTTGTTATTCAATATTGTAACCATCCTGCGAGTCTGTGTCCTGTTGAATGGGGTCAAGGTGTGGTGTATATGTGTTAGGTGAGGGCTCCTCCTTCAGACCTTCAGTTAACAGAATGAGTAACTGACAGTGCCGATGTTTCACCTGGGGTAGTGATAACAGTCTCATCTGTGGCCTCAGTGCTTCAGGTTTAAGGGAGAGGACAATTTAGATACTGCTTTGCTACACAGTGACCTTGCTGGGAGGTCAGACTGCATTGCAGTCAGGTGGCGTCAGAATAGAAACTGACAGTGATGCCCCTGCAGTTGAATAGCCTGCCGATACTCAAGTTGAGACTTAGACATGACAAACATAATTCACGCAAGGATTGTACCTGAGTAGGGAGTCAATGCCCTCCCTCAGGGAGGGATGAGAGAAGAGCAGAGAATTACTTCATGGGATTTTGCTTCATGAGATGTGGGTGTTATGGACAAGACCAGGGATTATTGCCAATCTCTTAATTAACATTGAGGGCTCAATACTGAGCTTCCTTCACAATACAGGCTGCTGTGGGTCAAACAGATATATCCACAGCAGCCTGTTAATAGAGGGAGTTCTGGGATTTTGACCCAATGACACTGAAGGAACAACGATATATTTCCAAGTGAGTGGCTTGAAGGGGAATTCACAAGTGGTGGTGTTCCCATGTACCTGCTGCCCTAGAGGCAACAGACCTTGCAGTCATGGTGGGCACTGCACAAGGGCATCTTTGTGAGCTAGTACAATGCATCTTGTGTATAGCACACACTGCTGCCACTGTGCATTGGTTTTGAAAGTAGTGAGTTATAAGGTGGTGGTTGGGGTGTTGACAGAATGGGCTGTTGTGTGCCGTCAAGCTTCTTGAGCGTTGTTGGAGCCACAGTCATCCATCAAGTGGGCAGCATTCCATCTCATTCCTGACTTGTGTCTTAAAGTCATAGAGATGTATAGCACTGAAACAAATCTTTCAGTCCAACTCGTCCATGCTGACCAGATATCCTAAATTAATTTAGTCCCATTTGCCAGCACTTGGCCCATATCCCTCTAAACTTTCTATTTTATTTACATTTCTATTTACATACCCATCCAGATGCCTTTTAAATGTTGCAATTGTACCAGCCTCCACCACATCCTTTGGCAGCTCATTCCATACACACACCACCCTCTGCATGAAAAATTTGCTTCTTTTATATCTTTCCCCTCTCTAAACCTATGTCTCCTAGTTCTGGACTCACCCACCCCAGGAAGAGACTTTGTTTATTTATCCCATCCATGCCCCTCATGATTTTATAAACCTCTATAAGGTCACCCCTCAGCCTCCGACACTCCAGGGAAAACAGCCCCAACCTGTTCAGCCTCTCCCTGTAGCTCAAATCCTCCAACCCTGGCATCATCCTTGTAAATCTTTTATGAATCCTTTCAAGTTTCACAACATCCTTCCAATAGGAAGGAGACCAGAACTGCATGCGATATTCCAACAGTGGCCTCATGGTCTTTGGGAACGGGGCCGACTGATCCTTTATCCCCTTCATTGTCAGGTCAGATGACCTGAAGGTGCTGGGAATATGGTTCAGAGGGGCCAGGGCATATACAAAAACTTGGGATGTGTCTCTCGCCAAGGTGAGGCAGAAACTGGGCTTTTGGGAGCACTGCTCGCTCTCCATCGCAGGTAAAAGCCCGGTCATCAGGTGTGAAGCATTTTCTCTGTCATTCTACGTGGTGAAGGTCTGGCCCATTCCCCGACCCTGTGCCAGTGCAGTCACCTGAACCATCTCCCACTTCATCTGGACTGTGTCTACAGGGACACCGTGTACAAAGCTCTGGATAAGGGAGGCAGGAATATACCCAATACTGCTCTCTTCCTGATGGCCACCTTTGAGTGTAGCTGCCTCAAGCTGTGCATAGGCCCTCCATACGCAAACACCTAGTGTTACTACATACTGAGATCTTACCTGTCCCCGGTATGGTAAAGGATGGGACTGGCCTCGTTGTCGCGGAATGCTCCAAATAGTTGGACCGTTCCATATCACCTGTTTTTCGGTGAGAAATTTGCAAAGAAAAACACCCTCAACCACAAGTCCAACAGGAAGTCGTCAGCACGTAACATCCTCAAGACCCTCTGGGGAAAAGGAGAGAGTGGATCCTGTCCGTGGATCCCTCAGCTGACTGTCAAAGTCATTTGGCAGAATGTCTCATCACCAGGACTTTCCAACAAGCACCTGGACATCGCTTGGCTGGTGGTAAGAAGGGCACTGCCTGTCAGATCCTTCAAGTACATCCAGTCTGTCAGCACTACCGCACGCTGCCCTCGAAACAGCTGCAGTGAATAGAGATTGTCACACAACTCCTTCTGGAATGTGTCTTCACAACGAGGAAGATGCAGTAGGTTTTGGTGAGGTTCATACTGAGTAGCGTCTGTGATGCAGGACTTTGTGCTCAAGCGGCTGTGCCCTGGGACAGACATCACTGCACCTTGAGGACTATCAACTTGGCTCTTTGATCTGCCCGGAACTTGTTCGTCTTCCAGAGTTGACCCCAATCAAGTGTAGCAGTCTGGCACATTCCAGGGTCCAGGACTATGTGCTGAGGGACGCACTAAAGCTTGAGACAGTGGGGAAAGACCACCGTCTGAGGTCTTTCTGCTGAAAGTAAATTGTGGTCCTTTCAGTTATTGGATCCTCCTGATGCCTCAAATGCAGGTAAATACTGTCTGGTTCTAATAAGAAACGTCTTTGGTTTGTTCATTGAATTCAGTCAAACTCCACATTTATTTGTTTCTTCAATATGCTGCTGTTCAAACTGAACTGCCTTAGTGACGATGTATGTATATCAAGATATTTTTATGAATAAGAGCTCAGCTGTTCAGTCTCCAGTGGGTCTTTCTGCTGGTCCTGGGCTTGCTGATGGGGCTGGGCCTTCTTCATTTCTCTGTGACCAAAGCGATGATAGCCCTGTGTCCATTGGTCACTGTTCCAAAGGGCCTGTATGGGGAATATCAGAAACAAGCAGGTGCTCAGTAATGTGAGCAGTCAGCAACCACATCACTCAGTTGTGACGGTTTAGCATAGTCCCTGATACAGTGGGATGTGGAAAACTCCAATAAGGGGGGGGCCATGGAATGTCTCTATAGGGACCTTTTATAGAGGGACTTTATTCCAGTGTGGGCAGCACAAGTACTGGAGGGAGCTGTAAATGTGATTGAACTACTGAAACCCTGTTCACTCATCCACATACCCACCACATCACTGGAGAAAAGCAGAATGGTATCTTACAGCTTATTAGCAAACACTTACAATTCAAGGTGAGAGGAGCTCTGCTCCGTGTCTAAGTGCAGCCAGTGAGACCTTGGACTGCGTTTGTGAACTGCAAAACTGAGCAGGTCATCTCTGCTTCACTGAGATGGCTATTATTAATCTGTAACGGCCAATGACATGGTGAAGATTGCCCATGGTCAGGATTTTGTATCCCACACATTTGGACACTGCATGCATTTCATATATTTTCACATTTCACTGTGTGTATTATGTGATATCTTAAACCTGCACTGTGTAAAAGCCTCATGAATGTATTTACCCCATGAAGAGTCTCACACTGCTGACATGTAAAGCCTGTGTTCTCAGACAGGGGGTATTTACAGCAGACCCTCTGGGTGTGTCACAGCCATTTCCCATTTCCATTGAATATTTGCAATGAGCATTGAAGACAACACACAGTGAATAATCTAGGGCCCTTATACTCTCTCACAGCTCTGAGTTTCCACACCTTCCCACCCAACTCTTTTATTTACATCTTCATCTTGCCCCCTGAACCTCTGCCCTACAGCTCACTCATGCCAAACATCATGATGCACTGTCCTCCCCAGCAGAGTCAGGCTGGTGATGAGCGTTGCTGACCAACCCTACAGCAGTACCCCATCCTCTAAAGCTCTACTCTCCTCCCTCCTTATAGGCTGAGTTCCCTCTCTTCACAATTATTATCCCAGAGTGCTGCCTCCAAACCTGTACAATGGACTTCCCCCAATCCTCCACTACAGCAGCAGCCCCTGAGAACTCCCCCTGACTTTCTTGGAGCTGACTCTCAGCATTGACCTTGGCCCATCCCCACCTCAACCCCCTCCCCTAGCCAAGTCCTGAAGGACAGCTCCAATTGACGAATGACTGGACTCACCTTGGTTGCAGCTCTCCTGACTTACCACAGACTGTACTGGAGCTGCTGGACAGACCATGAGCCCCTTTCCTGGATTGGATTGAGAAACCAGCCAGACCATGAACATCCTAAGCAGGTGACTCACTATGTCCAAGCCCTTGGATTGAGATCTAACTGAGGGAGGTGACATCCCTGCACTGATGATAGCATGATGAAGGATTACTTCCCTTAGACTCTGAACTGTGGGCATTAGGTTGGTGCACATACTGTGTGTTAGCTGCTTGCACTGCTGACTCAGGATGTCAGTGTGCCATTGACATGGCATGGTGCCATGCAGCAATATGTCCACGTCTTTCATTGATCATTGCTGACAACCGTGACAAGCTGCCTGGCAAGCTGTAGGGCAAGTCAGATCCACATTGGGTCTTTCAGGTCTGCCTGAGAGAGCAGGGTACAAAAACACAAGGCAGAGATGATTTAAGCATCCAGGTAGGTGCAAAGTGAGTGAGCACCAAGACAGCAAGATATAAGCCCTGAGGTGCAGCCTGTTCTGATGCAGGAGATGTGTTCCTGGTCCATTGTACAAAGCAGCCAGGCAACAGCATTGCAATGTGAGATGTCAGTAAGATCCAAAGTGTGGCGTTGAAGTGGGGAGCTGCATTCCCTGTCAGTCTTAAAGGTGCCAGTGGTCATGTGGTAAGGCTAGTGTATGTCCAATACTAACCTTGGCCTCAGAGGTAATGTTGGAAGTTGCATGTGGAAATATGTGGAAGCTCATCAATCCTCTTTGTTACTTCTTCAAAAAATTCAATCCAGTTTGTGAGACATGATTTCCCACGCACAAAGCCATGCTGACTACCCCCTAATCAGTCCTTGCCTTTCCAAACACATGTAAATCCGGTCCTCAGGACTGCCTCCAACAACTTGCCCACCACCGTCAGGCTCACCGATCTATAGTTCCCTGGCTTGTCCTTACCATCTTTTTAAAATAGTGGCACCACGTTAGCCAACCTCCAATCTTCCGGCGCCTCACCTGTGACTATTGATGATACAAATATCTCAGCAAGAGGCCCAGCAATCACTTCTCTAGCTTCCCACAGAGTTCTAAGTTCACTCAATCAGATCCTGGGGATTTATTCAGCTTTATATGTTTCAAGATATCCAGCACTTCCTCCTCTGTAATATGGACATTTTTTCAAAATGTCGCCATTCTATTTCCCTACATTCTATATCTTCCACATTCTTCTCCTCAGTAAACACTGATGCAAAATACTTTTTTAGTATCTCCCCCATCCCCTGCAGCTCCACACAAAAGCCACCTTGCTGATCTTTGAGGGGCCCTATTCTCTCCCTAGTTACCCTTTTGTCCTTAATGTATTTATAAAAACCCTTTGGATTCTCCTTAACCATATTTGCCAAAGCTATCTCATGTCCCCTTTTTTCCCTCCTGATTTCCCTCTTAAGTATACTCCAACTGCCTTTATACTCTTCTAAGGATTCACTTGATCTATCCTGTCTATACCTGACATATGCTTCCTTCTTTCTCTTAACCAAACCCTCAATTTCTTTAGTCATCCAGCATTCCCTACACCTACCAGCCTTTCCTTTCACCATTACTGTCTCTGGAATCTCATTATCTCATTTCTGAAGGCTGCCCGTTTTCCAGCCGTCCCTTTACCTGTGAACATCTGTCCCCAATCAGCTTTTGAAAGTTCTTGCCTAATACCATCAAAATTAGCCTTTCTCCAATTTAGGACTTCAACTTTTAGATCTGGTCGATCCTTTTCCATCACTATTTTAAAACTAGTATAATTATGGTCGCTGGCCCCCAAAGTGCTCTCCCACTGACACCTCAGTCACCTGCCCTGCCTTATTTCCCAAGAGTAGGTCAAGTTTGAGCAATGGACGTGATCTATTTGGACTTCAGTAAGGCATTCGACAAGGTTCCCCATGGGAGACTTGTTAGTAAGGTTAGATCTCACTGGATACAGGGAGAACTGGCCATTTGGATACAGTAACGGCTCGAAGGTAGAAGACAGAGGGTGCTGGTGGAGGGTTGTTTTTCAGACTGGAGGCCTGTGACCAGTGGAGTGCCACAAGGATCGGTGCTGGGTCCACTACTTTTCGTCATTTATATAAATGATTTGGATATGAACATAGGAGGTGGAATTAGTAAGTTTGTATGTGACACCAAAATTGGAGGTGTAGTGGATAGCGAAGAAGGTCACCTCAAATTACAGTGGGATCTTGATCAGATGTGCGAATGGACTGAGAAGTGGCAGATGGAGTTAAATTTAGGTAAATGTGAGGTGCTGCACTTTGGGAAAGCAAATCAGAGCAGGACTTATACACTTAATGGTAAGGTCCTAGGGAGTGTTGCTGAACAAAGAGACCTTGGAGTGCAGGTTCATAGCTCCTTGAAAGTAGAGTCACAGGTACATAGATAGTGAAGAAGTTGTTTGGTATGCTTTCCTTTCACGGTCAGAGTATTGCGTATAAGAGTTGGGAGATCATGTTGCAGCTGTACAGAACATTGGTTAGGCCACTGTTGGAATATTGTGTGCAATTCTGTCTTCTTCCTATCAGAAGGATATTCTGAAACTTGAAAGGGTTCAGAAAAGGTTTACAAGGATGTTGCCAGGGTTGGAGGGTTTGAGCTATAGGGAGAGGCTGAAAAGGCTGGGGCTGTTTTCCTTAGAGTGTCGGAGGCTGAGGGGTGACCTTACAGTGTTTTATAAAATCATGAGGGGCATGGATTAGATAAATAGACAAAGTTCTTTCCCTGAGGCGGTGGTGTCCAGAACTAGAGGTCATAGGTTTAGGGTGAGATGAAAAAGATATAAAAGGGACCTAAGGGGCAACTCTCAATGGACAAGTCCAGCGCACGTAAAAGGCCAGACAGAACCATGGTGGGATCAGAGTCCATGCGAATCACATAACTAGGGCTGTAGACAAGCTCTTAAATCAATGGAGGTGCGGTGGAATGAGAAAACTGGAATTAAATGAGGAGGTAAGAGTGCTGAACTCAGGAGGGGTTGTTAAAATCTCCAGCACAGACACAAATAGGACACCGTGTATATTGAGAGTTAGCAATTAAACGTTGAGCACACAGGACAATGAATGACAATGAGAAGAGGGACGGTTAATACAGGACTGAAGGTGTTATATCTAAATGCATGCAGTGTAAGAAATGAGTAAATGAGCTTGTGGTACAGATTAAAATTGGCAGGTATGACATGGTGGGCATCACGGAGATGTGGCTGTCAGGGGTCCAGGAGTGGGAGCAGAATATTCAAGGATATCCATCCTGTCGAAATGAAAGGCAGGTGGGCAGAGGGGGTGAGGTTGCCCTATTAGTAAGAAATTAAATTAAATCAATAGTAAGAAACAAAGTAGGGTCAGACGGTGTAGAATCTGTGTGGGTAGAATTGAGGAACCATAAAGGTGAAAAACCCATAGTTGGAATTATTACAGGACTCCAAACAGTAGTCAGGAGCTGGGCCACAAGATACATCAGGAAACAGAAAAGATGTGTAGGAAAGGCAAAGTTACAGTGATCATGGGGGATTTCAGTATGCAGGTGGACTGGGAAAATCAGGTTGGTAGTGGATTGCAAGAAAAGGAATTTGTAGAATGTTTGGAAGATGGCTTTTTGGAGCAGCTTGTGGTTGAGCCCACTAGGAAACAGGCAACACTGGATTTAGTGTGGTGTAATGAGGCAGACTTGGTCAGGGAGCTTTAGGTGGAGGAACCCTGAGGAGGCAGTGGTCATAACATGATCAAATTTACTCTGCAATTTGAGAGAGAAAAGATAGAATCAGAGGTAACAGCTATAAAAAAAAATAGAACAGGAAATAAAATTAGCACAGAATATAAATATATAAAACAAAAAAGTGTGGCTAAAGTAAACATTGGTCCTTTAGAGGATGAGAAGGGGCATTTAGCTATGGGATATGAGGAAATGGCCGAGGCATTGAACAGGTTTGTTGTGTCCGTCCTCACAGTGGAGGACATTAATAACATGCCAGTAATTGACAAAGAGACAAAGGTGGGTGAGGACCTGGAAACAATCATTATCATGGAAAAGTTAATAATAGGCAAGCTAATGGAGCTAAGGATAGACAAGTCTCCTGACCCTAATGGAATCCAGAGTACTAAAAGAGATGGTGGGAGAAGTAATAGGTGCACTGGTGTTAATTTTCCAAAATTCGCTGTACTCTGGGGCAGTTACAGCAGATTGGAAAACAGCAAATACAATGCCACTGTTTAAAAAAAGGTGATGGACAAAAAATGGGGAATTATAGACCAGTTAGCTTAACCTTTGTAGTGGGGAAGATGCTTGAGTCACTTATCAGGGAAGAAATAGCAGGGCATATCGAAAGAAATTGTCCTGTTGGGCAGATCATGCTTAACTAATCTTTTGGAATTCTGTGAAAACATTACGAACAAGGTGGACAATGGGGGCAATGTAGATGTGATGTACCTAGATTTCCAAAAGGTCTTTGACAAGGTGCCATACAAGAGGCTGTTGCATAAGATAAAGATGCATGGTGTTAGGGGTAGAGTATTAGCATGGGCAGAGGATTGTTTGACTAACAGGAAGCAAAGAGTGGGGATAAATGAGTGCTATTCTGGTTGGCAATCAGTGCCTAGTGGTATGCCTCAGGGATCGGTGTTGAGATCGCAATTATTCACAATTTATATACATGATTTGGAGTTGGGGACCACATGTATGGTGTCAAAGTTTGCAGACGACACTAAGATGAGTGGCAGAGCAAAGTGTGTGGAGGACTGTGAAACTTTGCCCAGGAACATAGATAAGTTTAGTGAGAGGGCAAAGGTCTGGCAGATGGAATACAATATTTGTAAATATGAAATCATCCATTTTGGTAGGAGTAACAGTAAAAAGGATTATTACTTGAATGGTTAAAAAGTTGCAGTATGCTGCTATGCAAAGGGACCTGGGTGTACTTGTACATGAATCGCAGAAGGTTGGTCTGCAGCTACAACAAGTAAATAGAAAGGCACATGGAATTTTGTCTTTCATTGCTAGAGGAATTGAGATTAAAAGCAGGGAGGTTATGTTATAGCTGTACAAGGTGCTGGGGAGGCCACACCTGGAGTACTGCATACAGTTTTGGTCTCCTTGCTTGAGAAAGGAAGTACTGGTAGTGGCGGGGGTGCAGAAGAGATTTACTAGATTGATTCTGGAGTTGAGGGGGTTGTCTTATGAGGAGACACTGAGTAATCGGGGATTATATTCACTGGAACTCAGAAGAATGAGGTGGGATCTTATAGAAACATATAAAATTCTGAAGGGAATAGATAAGATAAAGTAGACAGGATGTTTCTGCTGGCAGGTGAAACTAGGACAAGAGCACATAGTGTCAAGATTAGAGGGAGCAGATTTAGGACTGAATTGAGAAGGAATGTCTTCACCCAGGGGGTTGTTAATCTATGGAATTCCTTGCTCAGGGCAGTAGTTGACAATACTTCAGTAAACACTTTTAAAGCTAAGATAGATTTTGAAAAATAATGGAAGTAAGGGATAGAGAGAGAGAGGAACTGTGAGTGGAGTTGAGGCCACGAAAAGATCAGCCATGATCTTACTGAATGGCGGAGCAGGCTCAAAGGGCCAGGCGGCCTAGTTCTTACGTTCTTATGTTATTATTTCAGCTGAGTAAAAGGTAACTACAGAGGCATGAGGGAGGAGCTGGGTAGAATTGCCTGGGAGAGGGGCCTAGCAGGAAAGACAGAGGAACAATCAATGGCAGGAGTTTCTGGGAGTAATTCAGGAGACACAGCAGAGATTCATCCTGAGGAAAAAGAAGCATGGTACAAGGAGGATGAGGTAGCCATGGCTGACGAGGGAGGTCAGGGATAGCATAAAAGCAAAAGGGAAAGCATATAATGTGGCAAAGGGCAGTGAGAAACCAGAGGATTGGGAAGCTTACAAAGATCAACAGAGGGCAACAAAAAACAAGAAATAAGGATGGAGAAGATTAAGTACAAGGGTAAGCTAGCCAGTAATATTAAGAAAGATTGTAAGAGTTTATTTACGTATATAAAGGGTAAAAGAGAGACAAAAGTAGACATTGGGTTGCTGGAAAATGACGCAGGAGAGATAGTAGTGGGGACAAAAGAAATGGCTAAGGAACTGAATAATTACTTTGTGTCAGTTTGCACAGTGGAAGGCATGAGTAATTTCCCAAAAATTCAAAAGAGTAAGGGGCAGAGCTGAGTATAGTGGCAAGCACCAAGGAGAAGGTGCTAGAAAAAACTGAATGGCCTCAAGGTGGATAAATTAACTGGACCAGATGGACTAAACACCAGAGTTCGAAGGGAGACAGCTGAAGAGGTAACGGAGGTTGTTCACATCCATCAACATCAACCTGGCCAAAGAAATACTGATTACACTATTAGAAGAACCAAAGGCACATACACCAAACACCACCAACTTCATCAGCAAGGACAATATCATCAAACTAGTGGACCTTTGCCTTACCACCGACTTCACCTTCAACAACAAAACCTACAGACAAACCAACAGAACACCCATGGGATCTCCGATGTCAGGGTTCTTAGCAGAGGCAGTAATGTAGTAATGCAGAGACTTGAACAAACAACCTGCCAACCATCCAACACAAACTTTGGGTCCACTACGTGGATGACACCTTTGTCATCACTAAACGAAACAAATTAGAGGAAATCTTCAAGACCATCAATAATACCCTTACTGGCATAAAATTCACTAAACAGGAGGAAAACAACAATAAACTGCCATTCCTACACGTCACATTAGAGCGAACAGCGCATAGGGAACTTCAAACCAGCATCTACAGGAAAATAACACATACAAACCAAATATTGAACTACAGAAGCAATCATCCCAACACCCACAAACAAAGCTGCATTAGAACATTATTTCAACGAGCCACCACACACTGCACCACAGAGGAACTACGAACTATTAAGCAGGTGTTAACAAAACACCTTATGAAATCGGAAAACAATTAGGCAGGCAATCGTATCTGACAAACTGTGAGGGTTTTTGAAGCTGTACCTAACAAAGTAGATACAAGCGAACTAGCGATGTCATATAACTCTCCTGTTCATTGGATGCTATGCCTGACCTGCTGTGCTTTTCCAACACCACACTCTTGACTATGTCACCTCCTGTTCCTTATCAATCAAATCTTCAAATACTGTCTGATTCTGCATGGGGATTGTAGTTGCTTTTCCTTCTCCTCCAGGGAAAGTCATAATTTACATTTATATAGCTCCTCTTCATGCTGTTCCAAGCTGCATTACTGAATAAACTACTCTTTGATGTAAAGTCACCCTTACAATGTAGGAGACAGGGCTGCTACTTTACACACAGATTGCTCAAGTAAACAGCAATTAGTTTATGACCACACAATCTGCTTTGGTAATACCGGCTGGGGGGTAAACTATTGACCAGATCAACATTCCACTTTTCTTCAAAATATTGCTCGGAGATTGTTTATGTCGAGTTGAAAGGGCAGATGAAATCTTAGCTTAATATCTCGTGTGAACCTCCAACAGTGCAGCATGCTATCAGTACTGCTTTACAGGAGCAAGTATGAATTTTGTGAGCAACTTTCTGGACTGGCATTTGAGCCATGACACACTCCCTCAGGTACAAGAGTGCACCCAAGACTCTTCAATTTGACCCCAGTGACGAGGGTGTCAAGGAATTAGATTTCATCAGTTAAAGTGATTCCCCCCCACCCCCCCGTCCTCTGAATCTCTTGGCTCCTTCTCAGCTTCACTGGGCAGGATCAGATTCTGGAGTGTAGACATGTCAGCCACCTGCCTTTCATCAAAACATGCTTTGGAGACTTAGTATATCAGCACAAGACTATAAGATGTAAGAACAGGAATAGACCAACTAACTCATCAAACCTCCTCTACCATTGACAAAGATCATTGCAAATCTAACTGTGATGTTAACATTTGTTCCCCCCTCCCATAACTCTTGATTCTACATCCATCGACCTAACTCAGCCTTGAATATATTCAATGACCCAGCTTTCACTGCCCTCTGCGAGAGAGAATCCAATGATCCTCTGAGAGAAATTCCTCCTCATGTCTATCTTAAACATACATTGCATAGCCATGAGTAAGGAGAAAGTTCAAATTTCTCCTTCTCCCCTCTGCCTCTAACCGAGTCCAATTGCAGCACCAAGTGATTCTAGCCTCTGTGCAATGAAGATGAGACAAGATTGGAGAGGTGCTGGAAAAGCACAGCAGGTCAGGCAGCATCCAAGGAGCAGGAAAATTGACATTTTGGGCAGGAGCCCTTCAGATAAGACCTCTAACAAGGGTCACTGCTCCCAGGTAGATTAACAGGAACACCTATTGTGCAAACAGCATTAACCTCAGCAGAAAGCAATGAGAAATCTTGTCACAGCTAGGGAGAGGCAGGGTTAAAAATCACACAACACCAGGTTATTGTCAACTCAAGCTTTTGGAGCGCTGCTCCTTCATCTATTCCACAATCACCTGATGAAGAAGCAGCGCTTCGAAAGCTAGTGCTTCCAATTAAACCTGTTGAACTATAACATGATGTTGTGTGATTTTTAACTTTGTACACTCCAGTCCAACACTGGCGTTTCCAAATCAGGGAGAGGCAATATCTTTTCAATGCAAAAGCCACCAGATGGCAGACTTTGCCTTAGTCGTGAATGAAATAAAAGCCAAGAAAGAAAATTTTAAAAAGCAACAATCTGCAGATAAAATGTCCCAAAGATTGGCCAGTTGCTAACTTACATATAGCAGGAATGGCTGTTGTCTTTAACTCTCTTTCCAAACTGAACGGGAAATGTTGCAAGTCACTGAGCACTGGCTCCAGCATGCCTCACTTTAACAGCAGTCAGACTTTGTATCTGAGGATACAATTGCAGCGGAATAATGCAGGATTTCGCCCGCCCTCTTGGGTGTAGGTGCGAGCTGAGAATGAACTTGGAAGCTCTCCCTCAGTGTCCACTCCAATATTTATCTCTCGGCCAACGTTAAGCAATATGTTCTGAAAAAGGCCCACTGAAGCCGAAAGATGAACTCTGCCTTCTCTGCACAGATGCTACCAGACCTGACCTGACGAGTTTCTCCAGCAATTCCTGTTTTTGATGTTGTTCAATCAGCAAGATTGCCTGGTTGATATTGCAATTGGGAGCTGAGCACAAATTGACTGCCATGTTTCCTACAATCACAAGTACACTTGGATATAGAAACTCCTGGGTGTCCTGAGTTTGTAAACAAGGTGGATGAATGCAAGGTTTTTTTTAAATCATGGAGCGCGTAAGAGGCCATTCTGGTCGCATGCCCGTACTAGCTTTTTTGTTCCATTGCTGTGTTCCCATACAGTTCTCTGATCAATTTGTATCTTTTCGAAGTTACAATGTAAGCAGTGTTTTTTCGACTCGTGTAGGGCTGAGCAAAGGAATGAGGCTGTGAATGATTGAGCAGGGATTATTAAGCAAATGAAGCGTTGTGCTGCCTGTGTGTGCGTGTGTGTGAGAGAGAGAGAGTCACTGGTGCTCATTGATATGCAGACACACCACTTCCGCTTAAACGCCATCCAGCAAGGATCTGAACTCACTCAGCAAACACACACACGGTGAAAGTGGAGCAAGCTGTAAGCGGACAGCCTGAGGTTTCTCCCTGTCGCCGGGGGTCTCGCTGACTGAAATGTGAACAAGGTTTACAGGCGGGAGGAGTCCCTGAAATTCACCAGGCGCCAGCATGGAAATGGACAACAGCTGGGAAGGGCTGGTAAGAGAGGCGTTTCACATCTCAACTTTCTCCTTGCAAAACAGAACAGTTTTCAACTGACTCTGCCTCTGGAAGTAGGCATTTGGGTTTGATGGATGTTGATCTCCCAGAGAGAGCGTGATGATGATCGCCTCTTGACTCTCATTGTGGTCCCTGTGTGGTCAAACCCAACCTTTAGTGTAAATCTGTCATCCTGCCTAAGTATATATTCTTTTATTTATTCATTAAGAATCCGCAATAGTGAGAGAAGCAGATGTGGGATTCGAATTTCGAACTGACTGCGTGTACAAGTGGTTGAGGCAGCTCTGAGGGGGTGTTGCACTGTCTGGATTGAGTTTGCTGGCGAGCCCTGTGTTCCTGGGGCTGGCAGGAATAACTGCTGGAAATCTCTGCGTGGATGAGGACTGTCGGGTTGAACCCGGGAGAGGGGTGATGAGGAACCTTCCCTCTGCCTTTATTCAGAGCAATCTCTTCACCAGTAAAATCGTGCCAAAGTTGTTTTATTAAAAATGACGGCGTTGTTCGCTTTTTATTTAATTTCGCCCACGTTGTGGCTGCTGTGCTCCACCCCTGGATCCACAGAAGGGTGATATTGCCGGGGGCGGGGGGGGGGGGGGATGGAGGGAAGAGGGCACAGGGCACATGCTCCTCTCCCCAAAGGCCCAGCAGCTTTCCCTCAGTCAGGATCCCACCCCACTCCGTGACAGCATAGGTCAGGGATAGTGTGCCAACACCAATGCGGTTGGATTCTACCCAGTGTGAGGCCAGTCTCTTTCTGAGGGGATGCAAGTGGAAGATGGGGAGCAGGGGCTGGGTTGATTTCGTGTCACTGGGTGAAGATACCAGCCAGAAGTAGGCCATTCAGCCCTTCAAGCCTGCTCCACCATTCGATATGATCATTAAGTTCTAGCCCGTCCCTCAGAACCTTTTGTATCTTTAATGGGAATCTTTCTACCTCCACTTAATAACATTCAAGGGCTCTGCTCCCAACACCTTTTCAGGAAGAGTGTACCACAATCCTGTAAGGTATAGGAGTAGAAATAGGCCATTCACCCCATCAAGTCTGTCCCATCATTCGATCGTGTTTGTCAGCCCATTCTCCTGCTTCCTCCCTGTAGCCTTCGATCCCCTTGCTAATCAAGAAGCTATCCGTCTCTGTCTTTAAAATACTCAAACACTTGGCCTCCACAACCTTTTGCAGAAATGAGTTCCACTGCTTCACCCCCACCTCTGGCTGAAGAAATTCCTCCTCGTCTCCAATCGATAGGGTCATCCCTTCACTCTGAAGTTGTGCCCTTGGGTCCCAGTCTCTTCTGCTAGTGGAAACATCTTCTGCATGTCCACTCTGTCCAGGCCTCATTATATCCTGAAAGTCTTTCATCAGATTCCTCCCCCATCCATCCATCCATCTAAACTCCGAGTATAGACCCGGTGTCCTCAACTGATCCTCATGTGACAAACCCTTCATCCCTGGATGATTCTTGTAAACCCCCCTCTGAACCCCTTCCAAAATATATCTTCCCTTAGATAAAGAGTCCAAAACTGCTCGCAGTATTTCAAATGTGGTCTGACCAGAGCTTTATACATCCTCATCAGTACATCTCTGCTCTGGGATTCTAACCTTCTTGAAAGGAATGCTAAGATTGCATTTGCCTTCCTACTTGCCAACTGAACCTGCATGTTAATGTGAAGAGAATCCTGAACTAGGACTCCTAAGCCCCTTTGAGCTTCAGATCTCTGAAGCCTTTCTTGTCTAGAAAATAGTCTACACCTCTACTCTTCCTACCAAGGTGCATAGCCTCACAATGCTCACATTATATTCCATCTGCCACTTCTTTACCAACTTTCTGATCCTGTCAAAGTCCTACTGCAGCCTCCCGGCTTCCTCAGTATTGCCTGACCTCCACTATCTTTGTGTCATCTGTAAACTTAGCATCAATGCCCTTAGTTCTTTCATCTGGATTGTTAATGTGTGACATGAATAATTGTGGTCCCAGCTCTGACCTTTGTGGAATTTCACTTCTAAATGACTGCTATCCTGAAAAAGACCCCTTTATCTCTACTCTCTGCCAGTCAGCCAATCCTCTATCCATGCTACTACCTTTCTCTTAGCACCATGGGCTGTTATTTTATTTAGCTGTCTCCTGTGCAGCACCTTATCAAAGACCTTCTGGAAACCCAAACAGATCATACCCACTGGGTCTCCTTTCCTGATGAAGGGCTAATGTCCAAAACGTTGATTCTCCTGCTCCTCGGATGCTGTCTGACCTGCTGTGCTTTTCCAGCTCCACACTCTCAACTCTGACCTCCAGCATCTGCAGTCCTCACTTTCTCCTGGGTCTGCTTTGTCTAACTTGCTTGTTATTTCCTGAAAGAACTCTTAACACATTTGTCGGGCATGATCTCTTAACGATGCCATGCTGATTCAGCCCTATTTGACCATGCACTTCCAACCACTCTGCAATCTCATTTTTAATAATGGGCTCTAAACTTTACAGACTCTCAGCTCTGTGAGAGAACACAAGTTATCTCATCTGTTTTCAATAGGTGACCCCTGATTTTAAAACAGAAAGCAGGAACAGATTATCCTTCCATTACTGAAAATATCCTCTCCACATCCCCCTGGTGACACCCTCAGGATGTTGTATATTTGAATCAAGTCACCACTTCTAAGTCCCAGTGAATACAACTCTAGCCTGTCCAACCTTTCCCTTAGAGACAACCTGTTAATTTCCGCTGTTAGTCTGGAAAACTGCCTTCAATACATTTACTTGAAGAAGGTGCCCAATACTGTTCACAGTACTCCAGATGTGGTTGCATCTGTGCCCTGTATAGCTTAAGCATAATATCCCTAGTTCAGTAATTAATTTGCCTTGTAATAAATTATAACATTCTAGTAGCTTCCCCGATTACTTGCTGTACCTGTATACTTACCTATTTAAAGGTCGGTGCTGGAATAGACACAGAGAATGTTGAAGAATCCCAGCAGGTCCAGCAGTGTCTGTGGAGACAGGGAAACAGAATTAAGATTACAAAGATGTCATTTTGGACTCGAGCATTAACTCTAAGTTTCTCCAGCATTCTCTGCATGCTAACCATTTTGCGATTCATGCACTAGGGTGCCTAGGTCACTCTGCGTCTCAGCACTCTGCAAATTTTCATTATTTGGAGAAAACAAATTGCTATTGTAGTCATTCCTGCCAAAATCAAAAATATCAACCTTCTCACATTGTATTCGATTTGCTACATAATTGTCCACTCACTTAGGTGAGCAGGGAAGAGGGTGCTGAATGGGTGGGACAGAGGCTTAGCATCTCTGGGAACTGAAACCTAATCTCAGGATATGGCTGCAAACCAGGAGAGCATTCAATAAGACTGCATTTATTACATACATTTGTACATTTTGCGATATGAATATTGGAGGGGGAGGGGGCAATAGTTACAATGGTTGCCAACGTTAATCCATTTGAGTCTCTTTCTATCTCACTTGGTATATGAAGGCAGTATTGGGTGTTCTTGTGGTGCAATGATAGTGCCCCTACCTCTAAGCCAGGTGGCCCAGGTTTAAGTCCCACCTGCTGCAGAGGTGTGTGATTGCATCTCTGACCAGGTTAGTTAGGAAATATCTGTGAAGGCAGTGTATCAAGCAAAGGGACTGATAAGGCACCATGATGTCAGATGGTGTATTGGGAAGAGTGCCAATCTGAGTTGGCAGCCCCATCACTGTGTGATGAATCTATTTAAAGACAAACATGGGGAGTAGGGTAGTGCCATGGCTCAGTGGTTAGCACTGCACTCTCACATGGCTAGGGGCAAAGGCTTTATACTGCCTTCAGGTGACAATGTGGAGTTTGCACATTCTCCCTGTGGCTGAGTGGGTTTGCCCCCGGTTCCTCCCACAGTCCAAAGCTGTGCAGTTCAGGTGGATTGACTATGCTAATTTGCCAGTTGTGTCCAGGCATGTGCAGGCTAGGTGGATTAGCCATGGGAAATACAGGGTCACAGGGAGAGGGTAGGGGGATGGCTTTGGGTGAGATGCTCTTCAGAGGGGCAGTGTGGACACAATGGACCAAATGACCCACTTCCAAACTGTAGGGATTCTATGATTCTCTACACTGTATGGGTACCAGTTCTCCACAGAAACAGTGCGAACAGTTAGATGAGTATCACTGTGAACCCTTCTCTACAATAAGGCTGACACTAGTTTAAAGCCCCTTCCATAAAGAATTGCATTTTCATAGTGCCTTTCATGACATCGTGATGCCACCAAGCACTCTATCTTGGTTTATGTAATTATGGGGAATAGCCACTGTTGTGTAAAGATCACCGCAGGAGGTTTTCACACAAGTATGATAACAAGCAGATTTCTTAAAAATGAAATTGTTTGAAGGATAAATAAGCAGCACACCATGAAGATCACTCCTGCTGGTCTCCAAATAAATGAGGTTGTGGAATCTTTCATATTTACCTGAGAGGACAGATAGGCAATGTCTGTCTCATGTGTGCTGGAATGTCTGACTGGATCAGGCTGGTCAGGACCACAAATTGGGTGGTGGGATGTGAAGCAGCAATGGACACTGTGAAACTTTGACAGTGTTAGAGCAACTGGAGCCCCTGCTCTAACAGGGCCCTGAGCTTGGAGTCCCCATGAAGGGCTCACAACAATCTTCAATCACCCAAATGGGGTCAAAGTGGGAAAGTTCACCAAAGATTCAGAGAGCACCTTCGAAACTCAAACATAAGCATCTCGAAGGACTGGGGCAGCCGATACATGGGATCACCGTCACCTGCAGGTTCTCCTCCAAGCCACTCACCATCCTGACTTGGAAATATATCACCATTCCTTCACTGTCACTGGGTCAAAATCCTGGAATTCCCTCTCCTCACAACATTGTGGGTTAACCCACAGCAGGACTACAGCAGTTCAGGAAGGCAGTTCAATCCCACCTTCTCAAGGGCAAATAGGGGCAGCAAATAAATGCTGGCCCAGCCAGTGACACCGACATTTCACAATGAATAAAAAATCTTTGGTCTAGATAATTTGTCAACATCTCTGGAGTGAGACTTGAGCTCCGGACTTCGTGACTCAGGAGAAGAGCTGCCACTAAGTCACAAAATTGTTGTACATTGTGAAGGAGCAGTTGGGATGGATGTTTATATTTTCTGGTCTTTTTGATTATTTAATTGCCTGGACCCCGTCATAATACTAAATGTGACATTGAGGTCAGGAAGTGGTTAACATGATGAGACTGAATCATACTGCCAGCATCTTGTGTCACTCGTATGGCTTATGGAGATAGGGAAATGTGGCCTTATCATCATTTTACAAGGGATTAGTGTGTACAGGGGACTCAGTGCTAGTAAGCAGCAGTGGGGGAGAGTCGGGGGAGCATTACTTTATCGTTTGCTACAGGCAGCGCTCTGAGAAGGTCAGTGGAGTGGGAACAAAATGCCTCCTATGTTAGATGTCTGGGTGTTACATATGCTGCTGATGTGGTAACTGCTTTTACAAGGCCCTGCTACATTGCAGGCTGCCCTACCTGAAAGTTAATGATGTCATGTTCCCAGAGGCTTCATCATGTGACCTCCATCCACTCAGTTTGACACCCTCCCATCCCATGCCAATTGGCTCCCAGACAGTCTCTTCACCACCCGCCTGGATGTTTCCTTTTGATCCATTCACAGGGTGTGGGCATCATTCACTGCCCATTGCCTGTTGAGGTTGAGAAAGTTTGGCCTCGGGACAGCTACAATCGTGACATTTCCATAGCCACTTGATACAGCTGATTGATGTATCAAACCATTCCATAGAAAGCATCCTGGATGCATCAGAGTGAGGTACGGCAACTGCTCTTTCCAAGATCACAAGGAACTACAGCGAGTTGTGAACATAACCCAGTCCATCGCACAAACCAGCCGTCCATCCATTGACTCCAACTGTACTTCCTGCTGCCTTGGGAAAACAACAATATAACCAAAGACCCCTCCCATCCAGGATAAACTCTCTTCCATGGGGCAGAAGATTCAAAAGCTTGAATACATGTATGAACACCTTCAAGAACAGCTTCTTCCCCAATGTTATCAGACTTTTGTATGGACCTCTCCAACATTAATTTTGATCTCTCTCTTGGCATCTTCTCTACAGCTGTAACACTGTATGACATAGAACAGTAAAGCACAGGCCCTTTGGCCCTCGATGTTTTGCCAACCTTTTATCCTACTCTAAGATCAAACTAACCTACATACCCTTCATTTTGCTATCATCCATGTGCCTATCCAAGAGTCGTTTAAATGTCCTTAATGTATCTGATTCTACTATCACTGCTGGGGGTACATTCCACACACCTACCACTCTGTGTAAAGAACCGACCTCTGACATCTCCCCTAAACCTTCCTCCAATCACCTTAAAATTATGCCCCCTCATGATAGCCATTTCCGCCCTGGGAAGAAGTATCTGGCTATCCACTCTATCATCATCTTGTACACCTCTATCAAGTCACCTCTCATCCTTCTTCACTCCAGTGAGAAAAGCCCTAGCTTTTTCAACCTTTCTTCACAAGACATGCCCTCCAGTCCAGGCAGTATCCTGATAAATCTCCTCTGCACCCTCTCTAAAGCTTCCACATCCTTCCTATAATGGAACGACCAGATCTGAACACAATATTCTCAAGTATGGTCTAACCAGGGCATTACAAAGCTGCAGCATAACCTTGCGGCTCTTAAACTCAATCCCTCTCCTCATGAAAGCCACACACCATATGCCTTCTTAACAATGCTATCAGCTTGGGTGGCAATTTTGAGGGATCTATGGACGTGGACCCCAATATCCCTCTGTTCCTCCACACTGCCAAGAATCCTGCCTTTAACCCTGTAATGTGCATTTTCAGCCTTCCAAAATGAATCACGTACACTTATCCAGATTGAACTCTTTCATACCTCCTTCTTGCTCTCCTAAGTCCATCCTTCAGCTCCCGCCTGGCTACCTTGTAACCATCTCGGGCCCTGTCTGATCCTTGCCTCCTCATTTTAAGTAAATTTCCTTCTTCCTCTTGACTGGATGTTCCACATCCCTAGTCACCCAAGATTCCTTCACCCTACTATCCATTCCTTGCCTCAGTGGGACAAACCTATCCAGCACTCGCAGCAGTACTCCCTGTACAACCTCCACATTTCAATTGTGCATTTCCCTGAGAATATCTGCTCCCAATTTATGTTCCACAATTCCTGTGTAATAGCATTGTAATTTCCCCTCCCCCAATCCCCAATTTCCCATACCATCTGCTCCTATCCCTCTCATGACTATAGTAAAGGTCAGGGAGTTGTGATCACTATCGCCAAAATGCTCTCCCACCGAGAGATCTGACACCTGGCTTGGTTCATTGCCAAGCACCAAATCCAATATGGCCACCTTTCTAGTCACCTTTCTGTACTCTGCACTCTGTGCCATACGAAGTGCTTCAGGGTAGCAGAAAAATCTGCCTGTGTAGCATGCAAAACAATATTTTTCACTGCATCTGGGTACATTGGCAGCAATAAATCAGAGGTTGTTAAGAGTCAACCACATTATTGTGGGTCTGGAGTCACTTGCAGGCAAGACTAACATTCTATTCCAGATTTGATTGTTAATTAAAGTTAGCCTCCCAGCTCCTAAAATGAGATTGGAACTTTTGTTTCTAGGGCATCAGACAAGGAACATTCCATTTCATGACAGCCCTATATTCTATCCTCAATAATTTATTATAATCATTTGTTTGAATAACACATTTTCTTGCCAATGAATTGCCTGTGTCCGTGGTTGCTTACAGCAGTGTCGTAGAGATTTCAGCCCAGATAGTCAGCTTGGCATCACCGATGGAAGCTGGGCACTGGGGCCTTATGGAATCCCCTTCGTACCGGATTCCGAGGGAATTCCCAAGGAAATTGAATGTTCCGCTTGGCAATTCCCCAATGCCTGGAAGCCTCCGAAAGTATCCGTTTAAATTAGAATTTGGAAATTTCCGCTTTAATTAAGTAAATGGTTACTCAGGAAAAGTTCAGGGGTTACCCGTGGAAATGCAGGGTTACAGTAATGGGGGGGTGGGTCTGGGTGGGAAGCTGTTCAGTGTGGACCTATTGGGCCAAGTGGCCTGTTTTCATACTGTAGGGATACTATGATACTACTATGACTATGACTAAATACATAGTCTGACTCCTGAGAGCTCTCACACATGCACTTACACAGACGCACCTACACACACACACACACACCCCTTCTCCAGATTCTGATGCCCCTTCCCCATGACTTGACACCCAACCACCTAACCTGACAAATACCCTCTTCACTTGGAAACCGACACAAACAGCTTCCCAATCTGTGACTCAAACTGAGTGATTGCTACCCCTCAGCAAATCCAACCCTTCATATCTGGAATGAAGTGAATGTCATTTTGCTTCCTTGATACCGTATCCTTCAAGGTATGTTCTGATCATGGACGGTGCCAGGACTCCTGCCTCTGTCCGCAGCTATACTGTATTGCCCTTGTTCAGTAATAAAAACTGCATGAGGGTTTTCTTGTGAAAGACTGTAATGTTATTGTGCAATCTAAAAGAATTTGTCATGCACAATGACATTTCAAAGTGGACTTTGGTGCCCATCACCTCTTGCAACCCACAAAACTATGGAGGCCATATTGCCAAGATGGAATCTGTAAGGTGTGAGGTTATTCAGAGGCTCTGTCTGTGTGTCTGTCCAGGTAGCTGTAAAGGATGCTGTGGTTTTTGAAGAAAGTCAGGGAATTATTCCAGTGCCCATTCACCAATATTCAAGCCCTCACAACGATCAAATAAAACATAGATTTAGAAATTATTCAGCTTGTTGCTCTTGGTGCAATTTGGCTGGAAGGAAATTGCCTGTTTTTTTTTGTCAGCACTACCTACCATCTTTGTATAGAGGACAACAAGAGGAGTTTGACATTACTGGCTCGTGTGAACTTGCCCCAATTCTTGGACAGGGTTCAGCATGGGCTGACTGGAGATTTCAATGCAGTCTGCACTTCTTAAGTCATTCACTGCCTTTAGATTAGCAAGCTTGTGGTACTGCATAAATATGAAGTATTTTTATTTGATCTGTCTGGCACTGGGTGGATTTAAATCAATGCCGTTCTGTGTGTTGTTATTTATCTGTTACTGCTGTCTTTAATTCATCGAATCATTTAGCACAGGAAAAGCACATTTGCGCTCGGCCTTTGTAATTCTTCTATAGGATTGCAGATTTGTTTTACACCTTCCAAGGATATATCCAACTCTTTCTTGTTTTGAAAGCTAATGATTACAAATGTTTTTGCTCCTATCTCCAGCTAATTCTTTTGCTAATTATCTTGAGTCTATGTTCTCTGACCAGTGGAAACAGTGTTTTTTTTTTCTTGTTTAGTCTTATCAAAACCTCCTAATATTTTTTAAACATTCTATTAAATCCAAGTTTTGGGAGAAGATTTGTAGCTCGGGTGCTCATTGTTGTGGTTCTGTTCGCCGAGCTGGGAATTTGTGTTGCAGGCGTTTCGTCCCCTGTCTAGGTGACCTCCTCAGTGCTTGGGAGCCTCCTGTGAAGCGCTTCTGTGATGTTTCCTCCGGCATTTGTAGTGGTTTGAATCTGCCACTTCCGGTTGTCAGTTCCAGCTGTCCGCTGCAGTGGTCGGTATATTGGGTCCAGGTCGATGTGCTTATTGATTGAATCTGTGGACTAGCCACACTACCATACATTAAGAGCATTTCTGAACTGACAGCCAGAGTACTGCGACCACTAGGACTCCTAACAGCACACAAACCAACAGCCACGCTCGGACAACAACTCACCAGAACGAAGGACCCAATACCCAGCATGAGCAAAACCAATGTAGTGTACAAAATCCCATGCAAGGACTGCACAAAACACTACATCGGACAAACAGGAAGACAGCTAATGGTCCGCATCCATGAACACCAACTAGCCACGAAACGACACGACCAGCTATCCTTAGTAGCCACACACACAGATGACAAGCAACATGAATTTGACTGGGACAACACTACTATTATAGGACAAGCCAAACAGAGAACAGCCAGGGAATTCCTAGAGGCATGGCACTTATCCACAGATTCAATCAATAAGCACATCGATCTGGACCTAATATACCGGCCACTGGAGCGGACAGCTGGAACTGACAACCGGAAGCGGCAGAGACAAACCGCTACAAATGCCGGAGGAGACATCACAGAAGCACTTCACAGGAGATTCCCAAGCACTGAGGATGTCACCCAGACAGGGGACGAAACGTCTGCAACATAAATTCCCAGCTCGGCGAACAGAACCACAACATTCTATTAAATCTTCCCTAACCTTCTTCGCTCTATAAAAACAATTCCAAATTCTCTAATCTCACCATGTAACTGAAACCTCTCCCCACTTTGCCGTTCCTTTTTAATTGCTTTCCTTGCAGTTACAAAAGGAAACAGATGGTTCTGAGTGGCTTCAGAGAGAATAAGCTCTCTGCATCAAGGTGATTCTCTGGGGTTTATATACTATACACTACTCTGACTCTAAACACACCCTACCTGATTGTAAAAGCCAAGAACATGTCTTCATCTTTCTTTCCCTGACTTGTTGAGACCTGGATTTTACAGTTTTTGTTTGAAGTAAGGTGGAACCCAGTCTGCTTTCTGTTTAAATAAAAGATTTTGCTTTTCCCATTATCATTTTAATTTTGTGTTTGCAACGAAAGCAGGCCTATACTAGATTGGGAACTGAAGGGAGTCTGTTTGTCATGTGTGATGTAGTCTATCAGCTGTGCTAATGCTGGAACTCTCTTCCTGTGCTGGAGCAGGGCTTTGCTGGAAAATAATATTGTTCCCACAGGAAGTGATGGAAAATCCAGTGTTTTCCATTCCCTTTTCTTTGTGAGTTGTCGTGGGCGGTTTGCAGAGGGAGAGGAGTGGTAGTGATCAGCAGTTGTGAGATTTGACATGTTCATTCCTGTGCTGTTCTCATCTTCACCTGGGCTGTTACAAATCCATCAGGCATGTTCATTCTGGTCTCTAGCGAAACATCTTTTGGCCACTCTCATTTACACTCTGTACCGGATGGACACTTGCTGATGTAACCCAGTGAAGTGTCTTTACCACCCAGTGCCAGCCCCCACCACTGTTGGTATTGAGTCTGGCACCATCGAACTCACTCAGATAACCTGGCACTCCTGTTGAGGCAGAGAGCTGGCGTTACATTGGGTGAACCAACTCTAACCAGAAAGCAGGGATACAGTGGCCATTTACGTTATCGTGTGGGTTCTGGAATGGTTCTGCAATTGTTGCTGTTGCCTCCTGTCAGAGGGCCATAGGGTGGAGGTTCCACTCCGGAGACGTGAGTGACACTGAGGGTGTGTGGGATTGTCATAGACACTGTTTAACCAATGGAATGTCAAACCACAACCCCATCTGCCTCCCTCTGGTGGATGTTTAGGGTCCTACAGTGGGATAGCAGAGTTAACAAACATTCTAAGAACTAAGAATAGGTAGGTGTTGGCACTTCAGCCTATCAAGCCTGCTCCACTATTTAATACAATCATGGCTGATCTCATCTTGGCTTCAAGTCCACTTTCCTATCCACTCCCCATAACCCTTTAACCATTTCTGAATTAAAAATCCCCTCCTTGCACTATCTCAGGTCCACCTCTCTCTGTGGAGGTGAATTCATGACACATTTGAAAGATGCAATTCCTCCTCACTTCTCTTTGTAACCTGCTGCTCCTTCGCTGAGGATGAGCCTTCGAACTGAGAGGGATTATCTGATCTGTCTCTGTTCATGGGATCCCACGTATGAATCTGCTGCTAGATTAAAGGCGCTTTATTGATTGCAAAATGTTTGGGAAGATTGAGGACTTGAAAGCCATTATATAATCTCTCCCCTTTCTCCTTGTAACCCGAGTGACTGAGTTATTTGTTCCCATCTCGCACGATGATTACAATCAAATGATTGTGCAGGGTTACAGGCAAAGATGGGATTGGCCCAAAGTTAAAATGTTCAGAGAGCTGGTGCACAATGAGCTGAATGAAATCCTAACACTTCTGTCGTTCTGTGATCCCATTGGCATTCACTGTGGCTCTTTCACAATTGTTGTCTTATGTGTAGACCTTGCCCAGATTGAGGAGAGGGTGCAGCAATGGTAATGTCTACTGGCAGCTTTAAATGTCTTTAAGCTGTGCGCTTGTGCAGTGACTGTGGCTGACATCGAATTAGTGACTTGGTTTGTGCATTTGCTGGTGTTAGCTGCTTGTGTCCGAGTAATTAACAGAGGGCCCAGTTACATGTCAGAGTTCAGGTGAATGTTGAAGATGTGGCCGTTTAGAAAGAGCAGCAAGTTCTCCTCGTGCCCGGTCCTCTCTGAACCAGCATAACAACAGAATCATGCAATACCAGGAGAGGCTATTGGGCCCACAGATTCCGTGCTAGCTTTTCGGAAGTGCCATTCAATTCGTTCTGTTTGCTTTTCTCTTCCCCAGTGACCCTACAGTTTTTTCTGTTTTAAGTATTTGTCCATTTCCCTTTTAAAATCTGCTTCTAACCTTCACCTAATATTAAAAACCTCCTCTCCTACACTTTTGCAAATTATAGAGTCATAGAGATGTACAGCATGGAAACAGACCCTTCAGTCCAACTCATCCATGTCGACCAGATACCCCAACCAAATTAGATGTGATATGTCCTCTGATTCCTGACCCTCCCAAAAATGGAATCAGTTTTGTCTCTTAACAAAACTGCTCACAATTGGGACATTTTGATTAAATTTCACATTTTATTGTATTGTTGCCTCATGCTGCTTAAAAAGTTAGTGTGCTGAGGTAAGTAACAATTTATTTTAGAAGCATCTCACTTTGGCTTTATCTTGCTACAAGGCTGCAAGAGATCATGTGACATTACATCACTTCTTGTGATGTATTTTGCCTCATTAATATGTGTCAGAAATCAGTCAGATTACCTTATATTACACCCTCAACTTCCTTACTTGGAGGAGGAGCTTCTTTCCACTTGAGAAAAGCCTCTCGTTCCTGGTATCATTTTAGGAGGTTTCCTCTGCATCATCTCAATTTAAGGTATTTAATAATTAAAGTTGCTGTCATTTGAATATTGCTGAATGAAATACTTCGACCAGTGCTCTGTGGAGCCAGGAACCTGGGTTTGACTCTAGCCTCTGGTGATTGTCTGTGTGAAGTTTGTATGTTCTCTCCATGTCTGTGTGGGTTTCCTCCCACAGTCCAAAGATGTGAAGGTTGGATGGGTTGGCCGTGCTAAATTGTCCATCGTGTACAGGGATGTGCAGGCTAGGTGGGTTAGCCATGGGCAGGGTTACAGGGATAGGGTAGGGGAGTGAGTGGGTATGGGCGGGATGCTGTTTGGAGGGTTGGTGTGAACTCAATGGGCTGAATGGCCTGCTTCCAAATGTAGGGATTCTATGATTCTAAGAAAGCACTTTACAAACCAGCCTGTTTCAAATGAGGAATTTCTTGACAACTGGGTAAGTAGTTTCTCATCAGCCTGTTCAGGAATATTACTAGACATCTGAAGCAAGTAGGTCTTGAACACCCTGGTCCAGAGGTAGGGACATTACCCCTGCACCATAAGAGCCCTTTGACAGCAACGTAGCATTGGAGTAACATTGGGGAAACTGTCCTCAATTGAAGGAGTTTTGTCAACTGGTAAACTGAGTTCTGGTGAAATGAACATTCAATGCTAAAATTGCATACCTCCTTTGACTGGTTAAAACTGTGTCCATTTCAGCTCAAAGTTAAGCTGCACAAAGGTGTTGCTATAATTGGTGTCAGTGTCGTATGTGATGGGAGCAGGGTTCTGGAATTAGCTCGACTGTCTCTCACAGAATTGAATCCTTTAGCCTGACTTGAGCAAGACTGTTAAAGTGAGAGCAAGGTACTCTGAACAGTAAGAAGTTTGTAATATTTCCAGGTGTGCAGCATTTCCTGATGTAATTTACTTTGGCTCTATTCATTGAGAGTGTTAGTGAGCGGTATCATAGACACTCACATCAACAGCAGCGTGTTTTAGCAACCAAAGTACCTCATTGAGTCAGGTCATGTATCGGAACTCTATTGTCAGCCTTGATACTGTGACCCTTCACCTTGGCTAGCAATTCTCTATTTTGAAAATTCCATTTCTTCTTTCCCCCTGTTCTCAACTACGTTTTAAAGGCGAGACTTCAAGTTGACCTACGTTGTTTGCTGACCACCCCTGTCTAATCTGGTTCTAATATTGGGGACTTCCCCACCCGATGGAATAGCCTTTATATTTGCAATTCCTTTCAGTTGTCCGTAGAATTCTATTACATTCTGTTTCTCGTTAAGACGCTTATTGAGTTATTTTCTCTCTGGAATCTTCCTTTTCCAGTTTCCCCGTTTCCCCCATCCAATGTGTCTTTTAGAGTCGGGAATGGGTGGGGTTCAGATTTTCAGGGAAAACTGCTTCCTCTTCATCTTGGAGACAGAGCCAGGGTTGATGACCACAGAACAGGGTAACCTTTGTTGCGCGCTTGTCATGTTGTGAGTGGAATCAGGAACTCAGCAGAGTCAGGAGTCGGAAATCCATTATTCTTTACTGCTATGTCTCAACATTCCTTTTTAAGAAAATGTTGTTCTGGGGTTGGCGCATTATTTGCAAGGCCTAACTTTATTATCAATCTAGATTTGCATTTGAGGAACTTGGCTAGGACTTCATCTTGAACCACTGCAGCCTGGTTAGAACAAAAAACAAAGAAAATTACAGCACAGGGACAGGCCCTTCAGCCCTCCAAACTTGTGCCAATCCAGATGCTCTATCTAAACCTGTAACCTGTTTCCCAAGGATCTGTATCACTTTGCTCCCTGCCCGTGTATCTGTCCAAATACATCTTAAATGACACTATTATGCCCGCCAATACCACCTCCGCTGGCAACATGTTCCAGGCACCCATCATCCTCTACGTAAAGAACTTCCCACGCATATCTCCCTTAAACTACTTCTCCCCTCTCGCCTTGAACTTGTGACCCCTAGTAATTGAGTCCCAACTCTGGGGGAAAAAAAGCTTCTTGCTATCCACCCTGTCTATACCTCTCATGATTTTTGTAGACCTCAATCAGGTCCCCACTCAACCTCCGTCTTTCCAATGAAAATAATTCTAATCGACTCAACCTGTCTTCATAGATAGCACCCTCCATACCAGGCAACATCCTGGTGAACCTCCTCTGCACCCTCTCCAAAGCATCCACAACTTTTGGTAATGTGGCGACCAGAACTGTATGTAGTATTCCAAATGTGGCTGAATCCAAGTCCTTTATAATTGTAACATGATCTGCCAACTCTAATACACAACATCCCATCCAATACAGAAAGCATGCCGTATGCCCTATTGACCACTCTATCGAGCTGCGTTACCACCTTCAGGGAACAATGGACCTGAACACCCAGATCTCTCTGTACATCAATTTTTCCAGGGCTTTTCCATTTACTGTATAGTTTGCTCTTGAATTGGATCTTCCAAATGCATCTCCTTGCATTTGTCCGGATTGAACTCCATCTGCCATTTCTCTGCCCAATTCTCCAATCTACGTATATTCTGCTGTATTCTCTGACAGTTCCCTTCATTACCTGCTTAGCAATGGTCCCAGCACGGATCCCTGTGGAACACCACTGGTCACAGTTCTCCATTTTGAGAAACACCCTTTCACGACTACTCTCTGTCTCGTGTTGCCCATCTAGCTAGTATACCCTGGACCCCATGCAAATTCACTTTCTCCATCAGCCTACTATGGGGAACATTATCAAACACCTTACTGAAGTCTATATATGACATCTACAGCCCTTCTGTCATCAATCAACTTTGTCACTTCCTCAAATAATTGTATTAAGTTGGTAAGACATGATCTTCCCTGCACAAAACCATGCTGCCCATCACTGTTATGCCCATTTACTTCCAAGTGTAAATAGATCCTATTCCTCAGTATCTTCTCCAGCAGCTTCCCTACCTGGATTATAATTACCTGGATTATCCTTGGTCCCCACTTAAACAAGGGGACAACATTAGCAATTCTCCAGTCCTCTGGGACCTCACCTGTATTCAAGGACGCTGCAAAGATATCTGTTAAGCTCCAGCTATTTCCTTTCTCACTTCCCTCAGTAACCTGGGATAGATCCCATCTGGACCTGGGGATTTGTCCACCTTAATGCCTTTTAGAATACCCAACACCACCTCCCTCCTTATGCCAACTTGACCAAGAGTAATCAAACATCTATCCCTACTCAACCTGTCTTCATAGATAGTGCCCTCCATACCAGGCAACATCCTGGGGTACCTTGTCTGCACACTCTCCAAAGCATCCACATCCTTTTGGTAATGTCCTGTCCCTTTCATTGGTGAGTACTCACTCATTTTCTCTAGCTCCACACATAACTTTCCTCCTTTGTCCATATCTATCCTGTTTCTGCTGGAGCAAGACTGCACGGGAACGTTACCCCAGGCTTTCTTTAGTTATCCTCTTGCTCCTTAGATATGAATAAAAGGCTTTGGGATTTTCCTTAACCCTGTTTGCTAAAGATATTCCATGATCCTTTTTAGCCCTTTTAATTCCTTGTTTCAGATTGATCTTTCCCGATATTCTTTCAAGGTTTCATTGGTGCAAGGATCTCCCAGAATGTGTTCAAAAGGGAGATATAGGATGTTGATCCACCGACAGTGAAGGAGCAATGCTGTATATTTCCAAGTTAGGTTAGCATGTGGCTTGAAAGGGATCGTAAGCCTGTGGTGTTCCCTTGAGCCTGCTGTCCTTGTCCTGGGTGGTGGAGGTTGCAGATGTGGAGGGAGCCTTGCCAAGTTGCTGCAATGGTAGAGTAAGTGTGTGTTTGCAGTGCCAATCAAGTGGGCCACTTTGCCCTCAGATGGTGTTGCACTTCTTGAATGCCCTTGCAACAAGATTAGGCTCAGTGTGGGTGCACCATGGCTATTATTACACAAGTATTCAAATTTGCAGGAGAAAGACATCTATTGAGTACTGAGTAAAGGCGAATGCCTTAGCATGACATTATGCTAAGCAGGAACAGCCATCTTTGATTATGGCCTGGGTTGAGTTGAAGGATTGCCACTGAGGATCTTAATGCTAAGCACACGATCCATTCCTTTAATGAAAAGGGTGCCAAATTGCTACTTCAGCTCACTAACAAGTGACTGTGGCTGGAAAGGGCACATTTGAGGATGTCACGATAGACCTCGACTTGGAGATGGTCTGTGGTAAAATTGCAGATGAAGAGGAACAACATTTTTTTTTCTCATCCACTCACAGGATGAGAGTGCCAGCATTTATTGCCCATCCCAAATAGCCCAGAGGGCAGTTAAGAGTCAACCACGTTGCCTTGGGTCTGAAGTCACATGTAGGCCAGACCCGGTGAGGATGGCAGTTTCCTTCCCTAAAGGATTTTGGTTAACCAAATGGCTTTTCAAACAATCATTAGACTCTTTTAATTCCACATATTTATAGGTTTCAAATTCCATCATCGTCTGTGATGGGATTTGAAACCAGGTCACCAGGGCAGTACCCGAGTCTCTGGATTAACAGGTCACTGATATTATCACTTGGCCATTGTCTCTCCAGTTGCCTGGCGTGGCTCTCCAGTGCAGTCTTGCTCCAGCAGAAACAGAATAGATATGGCCACCACAGTACCCAAGTGGGAGACAGTGTTGGGAGGTGAATCAAAAGTTGGAACAACTCCAGCCACTCACTGTAGCCAGAAGCCAAACTGATGAAGCTGTTGCAAGTTTCCCTCTTGCAAGTGACTGCATTGCTGAGGCTGGGTATAAATGTGAAAGGGAAGTTTTCTTTCAATTCGAGTGTTTTTCTGTGGTTTGATGACACTGAGTCAGGCTTTTGCCTTGAAACCTGTCTGTACTTCTGCCTTGATCTCTGGCCTGAGCTAGTCACCTTATTTTCTCAGTCAAACACCTCACTTTGCAGAGGTTAATAAAGTCAACCTCGCTGTCAAGTTGCCACGCTCTTTAGTTTGCTGCAAACTGAAGATCGGGAAGTCTGTAATGTAATCAATGTCTTTTTGTTTTCAGCCCCTGTGCTGAGTTCCACAAATCTGCTTGCATCAGAACATCCTCCCACACTAGCTCTAGCCTGTTCTAAGCCCGTGCAACTCCTCACTGATAATGCCAATTGTCAGTCCTTTTGTGGTGCTGGCATGTTTACTGAAAACCATAAATTAAATTTTCTTTGATCTAACTTTCATACCTTTCTTTACTCATCACTGTGAATCGAGAGTGTCTCCATTAGATTCAGCAAGTGTATTAGATGATATGGGAACATTGTCCCACTGGCAGTGTCCATGTGAACGAGTTCCACTGCTAAAAATAATGAATGCTAATGATCATTTCATTAGCAGCAACTTTTTGCCTTTACTCTTTTTCTGGGATTATACTTTTATTGTATGTTCAAAAAATCTTCTGAACTTGTGTTATAAGCAGATATTGATTTTGTTTATTTATTTATTCATTCATTCTACTTCCATTTATTCAACTTTAACTTCATTTCTTAATAAACTTGTGTTTCATTGTAATAATAATATCTGTGGCATTACATGCTTATGTTTCAGCAACCAATCACAGTGTCTGAATGAACTGTCAGAAGAAATGGTAGAGGCTGGTGCAGTTCCAACATTTAAAAGCTAGGTACACAAATAGGGAAGGCTTCGAGGAATATCAGCCCAATGCTGGCAAATGGGACTGTTCAGTTTGGGAAACTTGTCAGCAGGGACAAGCTGGACCGAAGCATCTGTTTCTAGGCCATATGACTCTATATATAGAGTCAATATCTTTTTCCAAGATCAAACTGAGGCAGGGTGGGTTTGGGAGATCACTGTCACTTAGAGAGGGGGTTGCTTGTGTCTCTGTGCTGGGTAGGAATCGGGAGTTGGGTAACATTATGACAGTGAACATGGTTGACCAGTGAGAGAAAATTAGGTTTGTGTTCTGACGCAAAGCTTGAATATTTTTCCAGGGGATGAGATCCTATGTCTGAATGTGTATTGCTTCTAAGTGAATGAGCTGACTGATTAACTTAAGTTGGTTTTCCATGTAATTGTTCCTGCACACAGGTTCAGCCAGTGCTGTCCAATGACAGAATTTCATCGAACAAATGGCATTTTGTTCTGGATTTTGCAGGCAAGGGCTAATGGAGTACCATCTGTACTCATGGCAAATTATTTCTCCCAGTTGGCAGAGCACAGAAGTGGATTTTTATTTCAAACATTATGTATCAATCCATTAACATGTAGAAGCTTCAGGGAATCTGGACAGACACCAATGTTGACTTCGATTATGTAGCTGTCACAAATTCAATCCTTTATATGGTATATACCAAGCGTTACACCATCTGGGAGAAGGTGTAGGGGCAATGATGCTTTGCCTATAACTAAAGGAAAAAAACGAGAGGCAGTGAGTATGGTTCGAGAGAGTGTAAGGAAGTGAGAAAATGGCCACTTCAGAGCATAGTTTTTTTTTTCCCATTGCTGAGCTGCTTGGCCCACTGTGTGAGTACAACAATAAAATTTGGCAATAACATAAAAATAAAATAACAAAATGTAATAAAACACTCCGCAATGATTCACAGTAATGTGATCAAACAAAGATTTGGCAGTGAGCCCCATTGGGAAATGAAAATTAATTTTTTAGACTGGTTTTAAGGTGTGCCTGGAAAGAAGAGAAAGGTGGAACCCTAAATCAACTTTGTTAACAACTGAGAGCAATGGTTGATGTCATGAATGATAGGCATATTTATGAATAATCTCTGGTGTCAGACGCCTGTAAATATCCTTGCCTATTTGTAATGTAATTGTTCCCTGCACATTTGCACACTGAGCTTTGGTTAGTTGTGGTTTGTCGGAGGCGTCCTGAAGTGTGTGGAACATGACACGCTCCTCTATCCTGAGACATTGTCTTTCCTGTTCTCTCTCACTACTGTGAGGCATGGAAGTCCACTGGGAGTTTTGGAATTGTACTGAGGGAAAGGAACTAAATGCTGGGATTAATGTTGGGATATTTCTGAAGGAATGGTCAGGTTGGTGCAGAACGGTTGGGTAAGTGACTGTGCCTGCAGGTGTGAGGCAACCTACCACAGTCCATATTCATTGGAATATAGAACAATGCAAGGTGACCTTATTGAAACATGCTCAGAGGGGCTTGACAGGGTAGATGAACAGAAGGTTGATTTCCCCTTTTGTGGGAACGTCTAGGACTAGAGGGCTTTATATCAGGCTATGGAGTTTAAGACTCCGATGAAGAGGAATTTCTTCTCTCAGACAGTTGTGAATCTATGAAATCCAGAAGTGGATTTTTATTTCAAACTTTATGTATCAATCCACTTACATGTAGAAGTTTCAGGGAATCTGGACAGACGTCAATGCTGACTTCGATTATGTAGCTGTCACAAATTCAATCCTTTATATGGTATATACCAAGTGTTACACCATCTGGGAGAAGGTGTAGGGGCAATGATGAAGGCTGTTGAGATGGGCCATTAAGTATATTCATGGCTGGGATTGATAGATTTTTTTTATCAGTAAGGGAATCAAGGGGAAAGACAAAGAGGATTTGAGGAATATCGGATCAGCCATGATCTCATTGAATGGTGGAACAGACTCAATGGGCTAAATGGTGAAAGTGAGGATTGCAGATGCTGGAGATTAGAGTCAAGATTAGAGTGGTGCTGGAAAAGCCCAGCAGGTCAGGCAGCATCCGAAGAGCAGGAAAATCGACTTTTCGGGCAAAAGCCTTTCATCAGCTCAGTGGACTGAATGGCCTAGTTCTGCTCCAGTGTCTTACTGTGTAAAACCCAGGCTTTATGCAGGTCTTCAGGACAAGCAGGAGAGTGGGAAATCTGGTGTGTGATTCTTGTGATGGGGTCACTTTCTGAGATACGTTGTGGGAACCAGGTGAGGTTGGGGTGGTGCAGTAATAACAACATAACATGCTTCTACCACTGGGATCTTGGGTCCAAGTCAGAGCAGGGCTGATGCGGAAAACCGATCTCCCTGGCTGGCTTTAAAGATCCTGTGTTAGATGAATATGGCACCTAGTTACATGTAGCACAAACTTCTCCGAAATCTGAGAACCTTGAAGGGTGACTGTGCTGGGAATAAAATGTCACTCTGATGTGCCCAGGGCTCAGAAAGTCTGAGGCATGTTGTTTGAAAGAGCTTTGCTTTATAGCTCTATCTGGGTCAATCAGTGCAGCGAGTTTGTTTGCTCCTGGACACATCATTCGGAGAAAGTGAATTGAGAAACCATCACGACGTGTTGAGGATTCGAATTTCTGTTTCAACATTTGTAAATCTGGAAGTTTATAAGTTGATGCTGGTGGAAGTGAGCACAAAGCTCTCTGGCTGTAAAAGGCCAATTGTTTTGTTGAATGTCCTTCAGGGAAGGATTTTTCTGATCCTTAGAGTTGTAGAATGGTTATAGCAGCTGAGGAGGAGGCCATTTAACCCATCATCTCCGTGCTGGCTGTCTGCTAGAGCAACTCAGCTGCTTACACCAGCAGCCCTTTCCACCAATTCCCTCTTGCTGTGATCCCAATTGGTGATGATGCTGGACAAGTGGGATCCCAGGGAGAATTAAAAGGAAAATGCTCTGCTGGAAATTAGGCAAACGAAAACACAAAGTGCTGGAGAAACTCAGTAGGTTTGGCAGCAGTTTGTGGAGAGACAAGATACTTGATGTTTACAGTCCAGTATGACTTTGATTCAGAAGCATACTGAGGGCTGGATTTTGCAGCTGGTTTCTGCGCTGATTAGTCACTCCACAAATTCACACAAGGTCACTCATGTTCTTTAGCAAAAGAATTCAAGTTTATTACATGGGGGGAATAAAACAAAACTGGATATAAACAAAGTTAAGGAGATCTTAACATAAACAACAAAGTAAAGATTTAACAAAGACAGAACTTGCTGGAAAAGCTCAGTAGGTGTGGCTACATCTGTGGAGAGAAATCAGAGTTAATGTTTCAGGTCCAGTGACCCTTTGTCAGTGTTGTTGCCCAGCTCTAAGGAAAGATCACATGGCCCAAAAGATTAATTCTGATTTCTCTCCACAGATGCTGCCAGAACTGCTGAGCTTTTCCAGCAATTTGTTTTTGTTTGATTTACAGCATCCACTGGTCCTGTTGGTTTTAATTAAAACCAAGCTTTAACCTTTTATTGCCAGCAAAGTATTTTTTATATACTCAATCCCAGTGAAGTGTCACTTGTATGTTCACTTGTGAATTTCTTCTTTAACTGACTCTTTGCCGTTTGCTGACCTAAATTTCTTTTCAGTTTTGTCACGTTTAAAAACATTTGCACAAACCCTCGCATCTTGATCTCTTCTGTTCAATGGAAATGTTCTTCTCAACTGAAGTTTGCCAGTGACCCCTGCTCTGTTTTCCTCTGAATGCCATTATTTTAAAAAACGCAGCTTTGTAAATATGTCATCAGTTAACTCCATGAATATCCTGCTATGCACTTTAGTTCCAAGTAGTATGTGATCTGATTAAAGTCTTTAGCTTACTGTTTCAAGGTGACTTTCTGACCAAAAGTAACATTTGCCCTCATAGATCTGAAACCATACATGTATTTTATCTCTATTTTAAAACCCAACCTCCCAAATAATAACATCTATTTTTAGCCACTTTTAAGACTCCCAATTGAATCTACCACCATCATGCCCTTGGACAGTGCATTCCAAACCCTAACCGTTCTCTGTATAAAATAATTTCTCCTCATTTCTCCTTTTTGTTCTTTTGCTGATTGCTTTAAACCCTCTGATTGCTTTGCCCTCTAGTTCTTGACATTTCCAACAATGGAAACTGTTCCTCTCGGTCTGCACTGTCCAAATCCCTCGTAGACTCAGAGTCATACAGCACAGAAATAGACCCTTCAGTCCAATCAGTCCATGCTGACCATAATCGCAAACTAAACTAGTCCCACCTGCCCGTGCTTGGCTCAGATCCCTCCAAGCATTTCCTATCCAAATGCCCTTGAAATGTTGTAACTGTACCCACATCTACCACTTCATCTGGAAGTTTATTCCACACACAAATCTGTGTAAAAAGAAAGTTGCCCCCATGGGCTTTTTAAAGCTTAAAAATACGCTCTCTTCCTGTTTCTGTACCCACAAGACATGGCACTGGGCATGATCCAGCGATTCCTGTCACATGGGACCCTGCTTGCCAGTGTCTTAACCTCACTCAGAGTCATAGAGATGGAAACAGACCCTTCAGTCCAACTCATCCATGCTGACCAGATATCCTAAATTAATCTAGTCCCCCCTGCCAGCATTTGGCTCATATCCCTCTAAATCCTTCCTATTCATATACCTATCCAGGTGCCTTTTAAATGTTGTAGTTGTACCAGCCTCCACAACTTCCTCTTGGCAGCTCATTCCATTCACGCGCCACCCTCTGCATAAAAAGGTTGCCTCAAAAGTCCCTTTTAAATCTTTCCCCTCTCACCTTAAACCTATGCCCTCTTGTTTTGGATTCCACTACCTTAGGAGAAAGACTTTGACTATTCACACTGCTCCTCATGAGTTTATAAACTCCTTTAGTGTCACTGCTCAGCCTCCGATGCTCCAGGGCAAAACAGCCCAGCCTTTTCAGCCTCTCCCTGTAGTTCAAACCCTCCAACCATGGCAACATTTTGTAAATCTTTTCTGAACCATTTCAAGTTTCACAACATCTTTCCTATAGCAAGGAGGCCAGAATTGAACACCATATTCCAAAAGTGGCCTGACCAAGGTACTGTACAGCCGCACCATGACCTCCCAACTCCTATATTCAACGCACTGACCAATAAAACATCATCTTCACTATCCTGTCTACCTGTGACTCCACTTTCAAGGAACTATAAACCTGTACTTTGTTCAGCAACATTTCCCAGGACCTTAACTTTAAATCCTGCCCTGATTTGTTTTTCCAAGTTGCCATGCTTTTACCTAAATTAAACTCCATCTGCCACTCCTCGGCCCATCTGATCAGGGTCCCATTGTACTTGACATAACTATGGCTGTTCACTACAATTTTGGTGTCATCTGCAAATTTACGAGCCATAACTCCTTTGGTAACATCGAAATCACTCCTATGGGGTTTCTTCCTGCTTTTTACTGATGTCATTGTTGCTGATGTGGAGTGTGATGATTGATACCACACCCTATTCCTGCACTCATTAATCTCTCTCTCTCTCTCTCTCACTCTCCTCACTCACTCACTCACGCACTCTCTCTCTCCCCCTCTCTCACGCGCGCACTCTCTCTCTCTCGCGCACAATCTCTCTCGCGCGCGCGCTCTCTCTCTTTTTCTCTCGCTCCCTCTCACACTCTTGCTCCCTCTCACACTCTCGCTCCCTCTCATTCTGTCTCTCACTCTGTCTCTCTCACACACTCTCTCTCACACACTCTTTCTCTCTCACACTCACTCATTCACTCTCTCTCTCTCTCTCTCTCTCACACACACTCTCTCACATTCTCACTCTGCACACACTCTCTCTCTCTCACTCTCTCTCTCACTCTCTCTCTCTCACACTCTCCCTCTCTCTCACACACACTCCCTCTCTCTCACACACTCTCCTTTCTCCCCCCCCGCACTCCTCTTTCTCCCCCCCCCCGCACTCCTCTCTCTCTCACTCACACACACACACACACACACACACACACACACACACACACACTCTCTCTCACTCTCACACCCAACCTGCCCTTGTGCCCATTCTCCCTACCTTCAGAGTCTGAACTTGTTAAAGGAAGGGATTATCTTGGTGTTAAGTCATTTGCAGATTTCCACCACTGCCTTCACTGACAGTGCCAATGTTGACATCCCCTTTTCTGGATTCCAAGAATCACCTTCTGTTTGCGTTGGGTAGATTATCTCTTGGAGCTCCACCCACACTGCCATTCCTTTATCAGCTGGCTGTCTTCACCCTTTGATGCTCAGTGCTGACACAGCACAGACTTTCCTCAAACACTCTTTACCCTTCCTCACTGTGACTGTGGACGCTCCCTGAAAAGGTCAAAGTGGCTCCCCAGCAGCTCAGTATAATTCAGGAGCAACATTGAAATGACTCCCAGTGGTTCAGTGCCAGACCTGGAGGCAGCACTTGTATTCCGAGATTGAATTTGAAAGATGGCGCTGACAGGGGAAAGTGAACTGTCCAATGCCCATTTTGGTCAGTTTTCCCTTTTCATTGGGAAATGATCTCGGGAGGAACTTCATTTCCCCGGGGGTGGTTTGAATGTTTGAGCTGAGGAATATAGATATATGGATCGGAAGCCATATGATGGAGGAAATGATGGCAGGATAGATTGAGAGGGCCAGTGGATGGTGGGAGAGAGGTGGCTCATGTAGAGAGAGAGAGAGGTCCTTTGGGCTCAGTGGTGTGTGTATTGAGAGGAGTGCGTCATATCGTGAGTGGCAGCACAGAGAGACTTCTGGGAATGAAATGCCAGTCTCTCTCTCTCTCTCTCTCTCTCTCTCTCAGGGTTAGTTCCTGTTGCAGAAAAAGCTCAAGGCACCAGAGCACCAACAAAAAAAGATTGAAACCACAGCTCAAGGTTGCTGAACTAATCCTGTTGAAAGGTGAACTGTCTCGCACACTGACGTTTCACTAGGAGTGCCAGGCCACCCTCTGTCTTCTCCACTGAGGCTAGCTCCTCTGGAGCTACACCCAGCTTTACAATGTTCTATATTGTCACGTCTCTCCCTCTGTCAGATAAGCAGAACAGTTACTGGGATCCCTCAACTCCATTCTGCCTTTCCTGCTATAAATGTACTTTGTTTATTCTCCTGTCATCTGGAGCTTACTGCTCTGTACGTACAAATGAATAGCAAGTCTCAGACAAAAAGACACATGAATTGATGTCGAGCTGTTTTTCTTTATTGTTGAGCTGTATTTTTGTAGTTGATTGAAGGAGGAATGTTGACAAAGACACTGCAAAAAAAAATCTCACTTCACCACCCCCCCCCGCAACAAGTCGACCACTTTTATACCTCAGGCAGGGATCAACTCAGTCCTTTATTGGCCTAGGGTCAGTGGCTGCTCCCTCCGTCCCTCATTGGCCCAGGGTCACTGGCTGCTTGCTACCTCCCTGATTGGCCAGGGGTCACTGGCTATTCCCTCCCTCTCTCATTGGCCCAGGGTCAGTGACTGCTTGCTCCTTCCATCCCTCATTGGTCCAGAGTCACTTGCTGCTTTCATCCCTCATTAGTCCAGGTTCAGTGAGCTAGGTTGGTTATCACTCCCTTGGCTACCCCCTGCATTCTTATAACAATTGTGCAATGTCCATCATTACCCTGATCCAAACTAGTTGCATCGAGGACAGTCCTGCTCAGTAGATGGGGGTATTCTGACTGTTGAGGGAACTTGTGTATTGATGCTATAATACACAGATGATGATATCCTGGTAAGTTTCTCTCCCAGGTCCTTTGATGCTCAGACACTGGACAACACGGAACACGGCGGGCGGCACGGTGGCACAGTGGTTAGCACTGCTGCCTCACAGCGCCAGAGACCCGGGTTCAATTCCCGCCTGAGGCGACTGACTGACTGTGTGGAATTTGCACGTTCTCCCCGTGTCTGCGTGGGTTTCCTCTGGGTGCTCCAGTTTCCTCCCACAGTCCAAAAATGTGCAGGTCAGGTGAACTGGCCATGCTAAGTTGCCCATAGTGTTAGGTGCAGGGTAAATGTAGGGGAATGGGTGTGGGTGGGTGCGCTTCGGCGGGTCGGTGTGGACTTGTTGGGCCGAAGGGCCTGTTTCCACGCTGTAGGTAATCTAATCTTATCTCATCTAATCTAACATGTACCAGTAGGAAAACTGACGAATGAAACGTCATTGTCTGACTGACCTTGTGCACTTCAAAATTGAGCACGACCTGTACTGTAACACTGTTTATTTTACTGTTGATCTAAAACAACAGTGCTGGAGATCTAAAACAAAAACAAAGTACTGGAGGAACTCAGCGGGTCTGGCAGCATTGTGGGGAGAGAAACTAAAATGAACATTTCAAATCCAACGTGACATTCCTGTAAAGGCGCTGAGTTGGACTCCAAATGTTAACTGTTTCTTTCTTCACAGATGCTGCCAGACCTGTTGTGCTGCCCTATTTTCCCCTCAAATCGCCAGCACCTACAGTATTTCTTCAGCATTTTCTGTTTTTATTTATTGATCACTTTACTGGGTTCTCACCCTGGATTGGATTAACTTCTGCTCCAGGCCGTGTCAGAGCTTGGAATGCTGGGAGTTCAAATGGAAGCGCCAACACATGTTCTGATTTTCTCCAGTCCTCACTGTGCGCTTTCCAACCTGTTGTTTATGTCCGATGCAAGTTGCATCATCAGATCAAACTAAAAGCTGAGCCACAGGCAATGATCATGGGTGGAGGTTTAGGCGGAGCTGGTCTTCAATGAGTTTCTAAATGGAGAGAAGACCATAAAAGAGATTCAGGGAGGACATGGCAGAGATTCAAGGTGTGGAGAGCTGGATTTGGAGATGCCATTGTTGGTCTGAGGTATACAATGTTAAAAATCACACAACACCATTTTATAGTCCAACAGGTTTAATTGGAAGCACTAGCTTTTAGAGCACTGCCCCTTCATCAGGTGGTTGTGGAATAGATGAAGGAGCAGCGCTCCGAAAGCTAGTGCTTCTAATTAAACCTGTTGGACTATAATCTGGTATTGTGTGATTTTTAATTTTGGAGTGCTGGAGATATTGCCAGTGATGAAGCAAAGGAATTGGCTGATGTACAATCCAGAATTAGAGGGAGGACAGAAATCTTTGAAGGATTAGTCTGGCCTGAGTGAGTTGTATTAAGGTGGGAGTGATTCACAGAGAGATTCCAAATCTGTGAACTGGGGGCTGGTTAGCAAACAGAGACCCAGCGTGTCCATAATGGCAAGTATTGCTGAAGGTCCTGCTGTGTATTGTGCTGTGACACAGTGCAACCCAACACAGCGAGACAGTAAACTTGATGTTGGCTGGAAACGGAACATTTCCTGAGGCTGGCCTCGTCTGATTTTTTTATATATATATATCGAAAACAGTTCCGCAAACTGGAGAGGGAAATTGCAGCCAAGGATGTGTAGCAAGGCTGGGAAGCCTGACTCAAGGTTTTGCAGAGAAACAGGAAATGCTGTCAGTTCCTGTGAAAGAGAAAACTGAGCAGTAACATATTTTCAATTCACCGGGAATGTTAGTACAGCACAGCGGGAGGGATCCTCATTGAGGCTTTGCCTGACCATCCGAATATTTCCCTCCCAATAGAAAGTTGATGCTTGAATTTTAAAAAATGTATTATTTTTCATGTTGCACATCTCTGGTGGTCTGATAAGTAGCCAGCAAGTACAAAGTGCAGATCTGGGTCAAAGGTAATCTGACCTTGCGGAAATCAACGCCTCAGTGCCCCATTGGTGTCGGAAAAGGTTTTATTAAAATGCAAAGTTGCCTTGGTATTTACACAAAGTTGGCAAATAATTAATGATGATTGCACCACAGTTAAAGGGTTTGAGCATATGATGGAGTTATTCGAGGATTATTGCAGCAAAGTAAGCAATACCTTTCAGAATGGGTGTGTAAGTGCCAAACGGATGGGTCAATATGTGGTGACCTGTGTTTTGGTGGAAGAGACAAGCTGCTAACTCTGTATGTGGGCAGAGGAGCAATGAAATCCATGCATGCTGTCATATCCCATTCACTGAAATCGAGACCCTTTATTCCCCAAGTCACCATAAATGTGGAGGTTTAATGAAATTAATACACAACCTAATTTACCTCTGACTGACTGCTGACTGCTACCAGGTGACAAGCAGGTTCCTTCAATAACAATAAAAAGACTGTAGTATTTGTTGTACCATTCTGATTTTTAGCAAGAACAGTAAAGGAACAGGACTTCTAATTTATGTGAGCTTAAACATTACCCTCTTTGTCTGCACACTGATGATCAGTCTGAAATTCACCAGTTGCTTTGTTGGACTTGGGGTTGGGGTCTTTTGTCTTGTTACTTTGGGTTTTAGAATTATTTCTTTCAGCATCTCCGAATGTAGTGTTTTTTTTTCCTGATCCTTCAACAGAAACTTGCGCGTACCAAATTTATGTCGAAAAGCAAGAAAAATACTGATGCAGTGCACTTCTGCGGTCCCTTTGTTCCTCTCTATCCAATTCACTCCCCTTAGCCTATATTAAATGGCAAGTTGACCAATCAGAAGCTTGTTGCCATGCTGAGTTCTCCTAAACCCATGACAACTGATGCCAATTCAAAAGTCAATCAAAAGGCCGATGTGGGTAAAATTGTCCTGACCACCTCATTCAGCTGTTCCCCAGGTGTGGCCTTTCTTTATCAGCACAAGTTAGCTTTGGGAAAACATGTGAAACTACAAATAACTTCTTTGTGTTATCTCTCCTTGTTTAAAGCGTCATCCTTTCTCTTATTTTCAGTCTATATTCTTAAAAAAAAGTGATCTCTTAAAATAAAGTACAATTATGGGTCTCACATACCACTTGCAACATGCTCTCGTGTTCATTCCTAGAGAAATAAGATTGAGAAACACACACAGGTAAAGTTAAACATATTGGACTGTGATTATACCATACTTGGAGCTGTGGAACCCTGAACAGAATGGGGCATTGCTGAAGACTTCACCCAGATGATGTCAGAATTGTGAGATGGAGCAGTGGCCAACCTAGTCCAACAAAGTTGATTGGCATGCACTTCAATGTCAATGAGTGCAAGACAAAATGGTTCAGCTTCATGACTTCATTAAGGCAAATAATGCACTTAGTCGACCTACACCATGTCGGAGGAAGGAATGTGAACAGAAGGTTATTCTGCAGGGATTGTATGAGAGAAAGCTAATGTGGAGCATAAGTGCCAGTTTGACCCCAAATGCCCATTTTCTGTGCTGGAGCTGCTGTGATTTGATATAACGCTGAATAAATCATCAGCCCTTTATCCCTGTGAAAGAAAATGGACCAGTGTCGCCCTATTGCCACTGTGTTACAGGTCAACATTTGTGAAGCTGGCTTTGTGCAAACACACTTGGAGAGATTCGAACCAACCTGTTCAGGTATGTTTTGACACCCCTCTAAACCCAACCTTCCAGACGTTAGGGACAGTACCACTGTACCACAAGCCTGCTAATGAGCCTCTATATAAGATTGCTTTTTCCAATCCTTTTTGCTTAGCACTCCTAGCTAGTCAGTTCAGAGGATCTTGCGATTGGTTTCCCTGATGCATTGTGAAACTGATCAGGAATGTCTGACATTCAGTTACTGTTTAGATCTGAATTAGCTGATCTGAGCTCGTTATTCCTGTCAGCTCACAGTGTTATGGAGGAGTAATGTAATCTCCACTGACCTTGTGGCATTCTGCTGGCTAGTTGCACCCATTTCTACTCTCATTCTTTCAGTGTGTGTTTCTCTCTGCTCGTCCAAATCAATAAATAATAAGAAAAAAATAAATAGGACCAGTTACTCAAGAAGTGAGCTTGCAGACTTGGTATTCATGCTGTGCGTGCATGTAACTCAGTCACTGTTTATTTTCAGTGACTTTGAGTAGGGATTGGTTGGTGCATAGGCCACTGGGCCTCTGTTATTGGCTAGTGGTCAGGCCACTGGATCCTGCTGTATTGTTATTGGCTGGTTCAGAGGCCCTGTTTGTGATTGCGCCACTGGGCATGTCTGTGGCTTATATGCCAGTCATTGGCTCCCCCTTACTGTGATTGGCTGGTGCCTGGGTAACTGGACATACCTGTAATTGGCTAATGCACCAGTCATTGGCTCCATCTCTGTGATTTGACTGGTGCTGAGCAACTGGGCATTGTCTGTGATTGGCTGATGCACCAGTCACTGGATCCCTCGCTCTGATTGGAATCAAGATGTTGGGGTTGAATCAGTGGAGCATGTGTTTTTGATTTAACGGTTGAATTCCCTCCATTAACTGTGTGGGTGAAGGAAGATGGTGAACTTGATTAGTACTTCTCCACTGGAACCCGATTTAAAAAAACATAATGGCAAGGCCTTGAGTTTAATGCAGATTAAATGGAAAGAGGAAATCCTATGCTGGAGTTTGAAGGTCAGCTTGACTCCTATCTCCTTGCTTTCCCAGCCACAATTAGACTTTCACTTCCTGAGTCACAATCATTTTAACAAACACAAATACTTTGAGTGAGGAAATGAGTTTGCTTTTTAAATCGCTTGATGAAACAGCGAAAAGTGCAGACAGGGCCTGATAAGACATCACTAAGGCTGAGTGAACATCGCTGTCTGTGATCCTCACCACACTCCCTGTAGATTCGCAGGGGAAACCTCTCTGACCACAGCAGAGAGCTGGTTTCCTGCGAGCAGACTGCTGGGGTAGGCTGTGGTTCCCAACCAACCGGCAGTAATGACTTCCACCACGTTCGGGTGCTGATCGTGGGAATTGGAGACTGTGCTCAGGGGTGGTGCAGAGGAACTGAAAGTGATCTCTTGTGGGTATTGGTGCCAGCGATAAATCCAAAGGTTAGGGGGAGACTGACGGGGGGGTGGGCACCCACAGCCAGTCCAGACACGGGGGGAGGCACCCACAGCCAGCCCCAGATACAGGGGGGCACCCACAGCTGGCCCCTGCCACTGGAGGGGCACCCACAGCCAGTCCCAGACATGGGGGGGCACCCACAGCCAGTCCCAGACACGGGGGGGCACCCACAGCCAGTCCCAGACACGGGGGGGGGGGGGGGGCACCCACAGCCAGTCCCAGACACGGGGGGGGCACCCACAGCCAGTCCCAGACACGGGGGGGCACCCACAGCCAGTCCCAGACACGGGGGGGGGGGGGGGGGGGAACACCCACAGCCAGTCCCAGACACGGGGGGAGGCACCCACAGCCAATGTCTGGGACTGGCTGTGGGTGCCCCTCCAGTGGCAGGGGCCAGCTGTGGGTGCCCCCCTGTATCTGGTGCTGGCTGTGGGTGCCTCCCCCCGTGTCTGGGACTGGCTGTGGGTGCCCCCCCCCCCCCCCGTGTCTGGGACTGGCTGTGGGTGCCCCCCCATGTCTGGGACTGGCTGTGGGTGCCCCTCCAGTGGCAGGGGCCAGCTGTGGGTGCCCCCCTGTATCTGGGGCTGGCTGTGGGTGCCTCCCCCCGTGTCTGGGACTGGCTGTGGGTGCCCCCCCATGTCTGGGACTGGCTGTGGGTGCCCCTCCAGTGGCAGGGGCCAGCTGTGGGTGCCCCCCCATGTCTGGGACTGGCTGTGGGTGCCCCCCCATGTCTGGGACTGGCTGTGGGTGCCCCTCCAGTGGCAGGGGCCAGCTGTGGGTGCCCCCCTGTATCTGGGGCTGGCTGTGAGCCCCCCCCCCCCCCACACACACTCACACACACACACACACAGGCAGGGGCCAGCTGTGGGTGCCCCCTCCCTGTGTCTGGGACCGGCTGTGGTGCCCCCCCCTCCTGTGTCTGGGACTGCCTGTTGGAACCCCCCCCCCATGTCTGGGACTGGCTGTGGGTGCACCCCTCTGTCAGGGACCGCTGTTAGATCCCTTACTGTCGGACACAGAGACCATCTGTAGATGCTCTCTGTGTCCTTTTGTGTCCCTGTCTTTCTGTGCAGTGTAAAGTTGGATTTCATGATGGTGTAGTTATTGTCATTTTTATCTCTTCGAGTACTGAATCGATTAAAACAGTAACAGGTTTAATCCTCCACCTTTTGAACTCGTCATTTCTGATGTTTCCTGTCCGAGACACTTGACCCCTGTGTTGCCAGGATACAGCCGCTCAGCCCAAACCTGCCCTCCCCACTCCTCATTAGTACTTTTTTAGTTTGTGTTAGTTAGTGAGCAACAGGGCAATGAGGTGAACCCTTACCCGTTAGTTTTCGAATCAGTTCTGGGAAACTACTGGTTGCTAACTCTAAAAATGTTGAACAGAAGATTCATAGTTTGACTCTTTATAAATAAATGTAGCCCTGGAGCCAATTTAATAATTATGCCAAATTTTAAAAATTAACCAATAAACGTATTGGAGAAGGATGTGATTGCTGTGTGACCAGCTTGTTATCAACAGTGAGGTTTTTTATTCATTTACAGGATGAGGGTGTCACTGGTTAGCCCCATCCCGAATTGCCTAGAGGGTTGTTCAGAGTCAACCACAGTGCTGTGGGTCTGGATTCACATGTAGGCCAGACCAGGGTAAATGGCAGTTTCCTTCACTAAAGGACATTAATGAGCCAGTTTTTTTTTTGTAGCAATACTCTGCAATTTCCTGACTCTTACTTCCAGATTTTCTTGGAATTCAAATCCCACCATCTGCTGTGGTGGGACTCGAACCCAGCTCTGCAGAGCGTCTCCTGGATTTTTAGATTAATAGTCGAGCGATAACACCACTAGGCCATCACCTCCCCAGTGTGTTAATTGCTGCAGTATTCCCAGCCTCGAACCTGCTCTTGCAGCCACTGAGAGTCTGATTCAGTTCAGGATGTTGGTGATTGGAAATTCGGGAATGGTGCCTTACTTTTGAACTTCCAAGGGAAGATGATTAGGTTCTCCTTCATTGTCTGGCACACCACTTGCTTGTGATGAAAATTCTAAAAATATGTTAAAAAGTTGGCACTTGGCATTGGAGCAATCCAGTCATTGCAATTCATTGCTGCACCCAACATCATGGAAATGTAGGTTTGCGGCTTTTGAGGTGCTTAAAGCAAAAGTCAAAGTCCAGAAAGGGTTGCTGGACAACTATTAGCATAATCTAATCTTTGTTTGAGGCCTGGTTTTCCAGTAATTAAGGCAATAAGATACATCTTTATCTCGTTAAAAGCTTTGCTTTGCTGCTTTCTCCAAAGTAATTTAATCTTTCTATGAATAGCAGGTGCTGTTACAGCCCACAGCAAGCTATTGACCTCATTCCTTGATTTAAAAACCTGGTTTGTTCAAAAAATGACCATACTGTTCCATTTCTTCCATTGTTTTTTACATTGTCCTTAAATAGAGTGCAGAAAAATGTCATGAGTGGGTCTAGGATGAGGAACTTTAGTTGTGAAGAAAGGTTGAAGGCGTTGATTTCTGTGGAGATTCGCCAGTTTTGAGATCAGCCCACACTGCGACAACAGTAGGTCATTTCATCCCCCACGTCTCACGAATTTGAGTTTTTTGAAGGGGGTGACCAAGACAGTAGATGAGGTCAGTCTGGTAGATGTTGTCTACATGGACTTTAGCAAGGCCTTTGACACGGTACCGTATTGGAGGTTTTTCAGTAAGGTTAGACCTTGAAAATGGAGTCAGAGGTAGACAGGGTGGTGAAGAAGCCTTTCATCGGTCAGAGCATTGAGTATAGGAGTTGGGACATCTTGCTGCAGCTGTACAAGACATTGGTGAGACTACATTTGGGCTACTGCGTGCAGTTCTGGTTGCCCTGCTACAGAAAGGATATTATTAAACTAGAAAGAGTGCAGAAAAGATTTACTGGGATGCTACCTGGGTTGGAAGGTTTGAGTTATAAGTCGAGATTGGATAGGCTGTTATTTTTTTCCCTGGCATGTAGGAGACTGAGGGGTAATGTTATGGGGGTATATAAAATCATGAGAGGTGTGGATAAGGTAGAAAGCTGACAGCTTTTCCCCAGGGTAGGGGAGTCTAAACCTAGAGGGCATAGGTTTAAGGTGAGAGGGGAGAAGGTCCAGACAGACGATTCTTTCACACACAGGGTGGGGAGTGCCTAGAATGGGCTGCCAGAGCTAGTGGGGGAGTGTGTAAAATTTCATCATTTAAGAAACATTTGGACAGGTATATGGATGGGATAGGTATGGAGGGATATGGAGCAAACGCAGGCAAATGGGACTAGTTTAATTGTGAAAACTGGGTGGCAAAGCATATTGGACGGAAGGGCCTGTTTCCATGCTGTGGACCTCCTATGACAGTAAGTTGGGACTATTTCCCTTGGAAAAAGGAAGGTTGAGAGGAGGCTTTATAGCGCTGTTCAAAATCATAAAGGGTCTGGGCTAAGTAGGTGATGAGAAACTTTCCAGTAGGAGGTGGTTTGAGAATGAGAAGGCTCGCGTTCGGGTTAATTGACAAAAGAGTCAGTGGTGATGTGAAGAGAAAGTTTTTTTACTCAGTGAGTAGTTAGGATCCAGAATGTTCCACCTGAGAGTGTGGTGGAAACCGGGTCATTGAGTCATTCAAGAAGGAATTGGATTATAATTTGTAAAGAGAAACAAGATGTCCAGAGATACAGGGAAAATTAAGTGAATTCCTTCAGAGGCCCAGCATGCATAAGATGGGCCAAATGGCCTTCTATGCTGTAGCAACTTTGCTGCATTGTCTGACCTCCTCAATCTGTGTTCTGGATTAGTGGTGCTGGAAGAGCACAGCAGTTCAGGCAGTATCCGAGGAGCAGTAAAATCGACGTTTTGGGCAAAAGCCCTTCATCAGGAGTGCTGCTCCTCGGATGCTGCCTGAACTGCTGTGCTCTTCCAGCTCCACTAATCCAGAATCTGGTTTCCAGTCATTGTTTTTACCTCCTCAATCTGTGTTCCAGTTTAGGGATTGAAAACTATTCCTGATGTTTGAACAGCGAGAGGCCCAGACAGAAAATACTTCAGTTTCTGCACGTCTTTCCTTTTGTCCATTTGTTTGTCTGTCTGCCTGTTTATTTGCCAGATCTTGTCTCTGTCATTGTTGAATATTCTGACCTGCTTCCTTCCACGGGTGACTGGAGACAATGTGCTGTTATTTACTATTGTATTGTGGAGCAGAGTGCTGCCAAACAGACAGTGTAGTCTGGCTCCGATCCAAGCCAGCAGTTTTTGTGTGTCACTCTATGTCCCACTGTTGGCCAGACCCTTTGCAGAGAAGATACATTTCCTGCTTGTGCAATTTGTTGCTCAGCCCCTCTGCGACAGTAATGAATGTGATAACAGGTTGTTAATCCAGGGTTTTAGAATCCAGTTTACACAGAGTAAACCCATCAGTAAAATGCTCACTATTGAGAAAGGTTGTTATTGTACACTGAGTGTCCATGATGAATATGTCAATCAATCCCCTAATTATCACTTACATAGACTGCAGATACAAGAAGCCAAATGCAGCAAAGACTTGATTCTTAACCAGCAACATAAACATAGTTATATCTCTTCAGACTATCTTATTCTCTAATCTTGCTTGACAATTTCAGAGAGCAGTTAAGAGTCAACCACATTGCTGCAGGTTGGAGTTAAATATGGGCCAGACCAGGCAAAGGTGGCACATCTCCCTCCGGAAAGTGAACCAGATTGGTTCTAATGACAATTTAATGATGGTTTCCTGGTGCTGTTACTGACAATAGCTTTGTAACCCAGATGTATTCATTACAAACTGCTCTGGGCCCTACACTATCTCTTCACTCACCGACACACTTGCACTCACTCTCACACACTTTATTCTCTCTCTCTCCTACATGCACAATCTCTCTCTCTCTCTCTCTCTCTCTCTCTCTCTCTCTCTCTCTCTCAGCTAGTGCTATCCTACCATTGGCGTTGAGCCAGCAACCGTTTTCACTGGTTGGGTGATGGTTGTGATGAGATGTGCAATTCTTCCCTCCACATTTGCCCCTGTGTGGCCCAGGTTTGTATAAGATGCATCTTGTTGGAAAGAGCACCTTGGCCCGTTCACATGTAGTAATCCCAGATCAGGGTGGGAAAGTGTTGGCATCGCTAATTGGACTGCAGTTTTGCTGCTGTGTCTCCTACCAAACACCTCCACCACCTCACAGCACACCCCCACCCCATCAAACACCTCCACCACCTCACAGCACACCCCCACCCCATCAAACACCACCACCACCTCACAGCACACCCCCACCCCCATCAAACACCTCCACCACCTCACAGCACACCCCCACCCCATCAAACACCACCACCACCTCACAGCACACCCCCACCCCCATCAAACACCTCCACCACCTCACAGCACACCCCCCACCCCATCAAACACCTCCACCACCTCACAGCACACCCCCACCCCATCAAACACCTCCACCACCTCACACCACACCCCCACCCCATCAAACACCACCACCACCTCACACCACACCCCCACCCCCATCAAACACCTCCACCACCTCACAGCACACCCCCACCCCATCAAACACCTCCACCACCTCACAGCACACCCCCACCCCATCAAACACCTCCACCACCTCACAGCACACCCCCACCCCCATCAAACACCTCCACCACCTCTCACAGCACACCCCCACCCCATCAAACACCTCCACCACCTCACAGCACACCCCCACCCCATCAAACACCTCCACCACCTCACAGCACACCCCCACCCCATCAAACACCTCCACCACCTCACAGCACACCCCCACCCCCATCAAACACCTCCACCACCTCACAGCACACCCCCACCCCCATCAAACACCTCCACCACCTCACAGCACACCCCCACCCCATCAAACACCTCCACCACCTCACAGCACACCCCCACCCCATCAAACACCTCCACCACCTCACAGCACACCCCCACCCCCATCAAACACCTCCACTACCTCACAGCACACCCCCACCCCCATCAAACACCTCCACCACCTCACACCACACCCCCCACCCCATCAAACACCTCCACCACCTCACAGCACACCCCCACCCCCATCAAACACCTCCACCACCTCTCACAGCACACCCCCACCCCCATCAAACACCACCACCACCTCACAGCACACCCCCACCCCCATCAAACACCTCCACCACCTCACACCACACCCCCACCCCATCAAACACCTCCACCACCTCACACCACACCCCCACCCCATCAAACACCTCCACCACCTCACACCACACCCCCACCCCATCAAACACCTCCACCACCTCACACCACACCCCCACCCCATCAAACACCTCCACCACCTCACAGCACACCCCCACCCCCATCAAACACCTCCACCACCTCACACCACACCCCCACCCCATCAAACACCTCCACCACCTCACACCACACCCCCACCCCATCAAACACCTCCACCACCTCACACCACACCCCCACCCCATCAAACACCTCCACCACCTCTCACAGCACACCCCCACCCCATCAAACACCTCCACCACCTCACAGCACACCCCCACCCCCATCAAACACCTCCACCACCTCTCACAGCACACCCCCACCCCCATCAAACACCTCCACCACCTCTCACAGCACACCCCCACCCCATCAAACACCTCCACCACCTCACAGCACACCCCCACCCCCATCAAACACCTCCACCACCTCACAGCACACCCCCACCCCCATCAAACACCTCCACCACCTCACAGCACACCCCCACCCCATCAAACACCTCCACCACCTCACAGCACACCCCCACCCCATCAAACACCTCCACCACCTCACACCACACCCCCACCCCATCAAACACCTCCACCACCTCACACCACACCCCCACCCCATCAAACACCTCCACCACCTCACACCACACCCCCACCCCATCAAACACCTCCACCACCTCACACCACACCCCCACCCCATCAAACACCTCCACCACCTCACAGCACACCCCCACCCCATCAAACACCTCCACCACCTCACACCACACCCCCACCCCATCAAACACCACCACCACCTCACAGCACACCCCCACCCCCATCAAACACCTCCACTACCTCACAGCACACCCCCACACCATCAAACATCACCACCACCCCTCAGCACCCCCCCACCCCACCAAACACCATCACCACACCCCCACCCCACCAAACACCATCACCACACCCCCACCCCACCAAACACCATCACCACACCCCCACCCCACCAAACACCATCACCACACCCCCACCCCACCAAACACCACCACCACACCCCCACCCCACCAAACACTACCACTACCCACAGCACTTGCCTTACCCCACCAAACACCACCACCACTCCGCATCCCCCCACCCCATCAAACACCTCCACCACCTCTCAGCAGCCCCCACTCCACCAAACACCACCGCCATCCCTCAGCCCCCCCCCCCCCCCATCGAAACCACATTGATCCAGTCATTAAGATTATTCAAATCCAATATGAGAATTCTGTGATTGGAAAACTTTCTAATGGCTGAATTCAAATTCTTTCTTATCATGGGATTCTGAGTATTTGCTGCTACATTTTGGAAATTGAAAGCTACAATTGTGTCGTTTTTCTATATTGAAATTGATAACTCACTACTGAGACCTGGAGGAAAGACTGTAGGTGAATGTCAACATTTGAATAGGAAGAAAAGGGGTGAACAGCAACAACAGATGGACCGGGAAATTACAGGTGAATGACTTCACAGGTGTACAGGGTGACCATGTGTGACGTGTAGTTAGGTACTGATACAGTCTGGGCTTCGCCAGGATCAAGTGGGAAGCTGCTTCCCTCTGAAGCGCAGCTATTCATTTCAGACCCACAAATGTAGAGTTCAGCACATGCGCTATCTGCCCTGAGTGAGCAACCTGCCCAACTGATCACCCAAGCCGTGTGGAACGTGATGCTAAAGTAATGCATCCCCAGAGCTTCAGGGGGTTAACATTTGTATCCCTGAGGCATTGTGCTCAGTCAATCGGGGACTGTGGTGAGGTTTCCTGTGAAGGTGCAGGAGTGAGAAACTTTGAGAATGAGAATTGTTTGAAATCTGTGCTGAGTATCAGAGGAAGTGCAGATGGCTAAATCCCATCCTGGAAACAAATCCACTGTGAGCTCAGCCTTGTTCCAGTTGCTTCTACTTTGTGGTTTTGTTTTGCTTTGTGTGTTCCTCAAGTTGCTAGCAGCTATTTGTGCAGTGCCATTAATTGTCTGCTTTATACAGTTGCTGACAAAAGGTATACTGTCCGATCTTCCGAGAGGTGGTGCTTGCTTTCTGACAGGCTGCTGTGTGAAGTGAGCAGTGTTGGCAGTGCTGGTAACCCCTGCCATCCTCAGCGTTTTATACCAAGCAGCCTTTGACTCCGAGAATGGGCACAAGCCACAGCTTAATGGTTAGGATTTACAGATGATGTCAGTGCTTTTATTTAAAATCCAACACAGTCATGCTCTGGGCAGATCTGTACAGCTCTGAGAGTGAGCAGGCATCACTCCAGAAGGGATTTGTTTTCTTCACAGAACATTCCAGAAGAATGCATTTGGAATAAACCCATTGTGCGAGTCAGCAGTCCCATGTCTCTCCCCACCGCTGTTGTGGTTTTATTTGGAGCGTTTGATGGTACTGCTGACTGGAAGGAGCTGCTCATTGTCATGAGGAAACTGTGAATTGAAAATACATTAATGGAGCAGAGCGATGCTACAAGTGGGGACGCAGGGAATAGATTGGGACTGGCTTTTGGGGAGATGAGAGTGCGCTGGTTGAACACTAGTCCTGTTTTTCATGACACAATAACTCCGAAGCAACATGAATCACTGCTTAAACCAGTGTTGAAGCAGTAACTGCATTCACATATCACCACCACCTTCCTAAATTCTCTGCCTGAAGGCAGCTCCAACCTGCAGAGTATGATCTCTTCCACAGGGAGGCGGGTTCTGAATCCGTGCCAGCCAGAACCGGGATCAAACCCCATGCTGTTGACACCAACCTGATCCCCACTGGCTGCCCAGTGTCGACTGGCCACCACAAGGAGTCAGGGTTGCCATGACAACACACGCTTTTACATGCATGTTGCAACCTGAAGCTGTGGATCATAACAGGAGAGGCTTCACTTTCTCTCTCCCCCACATGTCTGACTCGGAATCTTTCCTGCGCTCTCCATCTGCCATTGGTGTACTTTGGAAAGATTTAAGAATTGACCTTCAGACGGTTTGGCTCCATTACGAATGCCATCAAGCCCTGGAGTGGGACTCCGACCCAGGGCTGGTGGATCAGAGGCACAGGCACTACCTCCTGTGCCAGAAGATCTCTCCCTGTATATGACGCAACTCTGCAAAAACTACCGTACCATGGGCATTGCAGTTTTTGTATGGTTGGTCAGTAACCCTTCCACAATAACTTCTACTGTAAAACTAACTGCCTAACACTGTACAGTGATGGCAATAACAGACTATTATATTGTTGCAGTTTGTAAAGCAGTGTATCCTACAATGTGTTTCCCCACCCCCACCATTGGAAAAGATCCATCATCGGCCCCCTTCCTGGTTCTAACAGCAGTACTTCCCCTCTGTGATATTATTCCGAAAGAATAGTTAGTTTCCACTTGGACTATATCATCGTTCCTTCAGTGTCGAGGGATCAGAATCCTGGAACTTCCTTCCTGACAGCACAGTTGTTATATTTGCACGATTAGTGATTCCAGAAGGTAGCGCATTCTCACTTTTTCAGGGCAGTTAGGGATAGGCAATAAATGCTGGCCCAACGAACAATGCCCATGTCCCATGAATGAATAAAACGTGTACACTAACAAGATACAGGGAAAGGCTGAATAGGCTGGGGCTGTGTTCCCTGGAGCATCAGAGGCTGAGAGGTGACCTTATAAAGGTTTATAAAATCATGAGGGGTGAACGGTCAAGGTGTTTTCGCCTGGGTAGGGGAGTCCAAAACTAGAGGGCATAGGTTTAAAGTGAGAGGGGAAGGATTTAAAAGGGACCAAAAGGGCAACTTTTTCACACAGAGAGCAGTGTGTGAATGAACAAACTGCCAGATAAAGTTGGTGGAGGCTGGTGCAATTACAGGATTTTAAAAGGCATCCGGGGAGTATATGAATAGGGAGGATTTAGAGAGATGTGGGCCATGTGGCAAATGATTCATTTAGGATATCTGGTCAGCATGGACAATTTGGACCAAAAGGTCTGGTCTGGGCTGTATATCTTTATGACTGTATCCGCTTTCTGTGAAGACCATTCCCTCTATGACTACCTGGTCAGGTCCTCGCTCCCCCCCCCCGCGCCACCCACAACCCACCCTCCCATCCTGGCACCTTTCCCAGCCACCGCAGGAATTGCAAAACCTGCGCCCACATCTCCTCCCTCACCTCCATCCAAGGCCCTAAAGGAGCCTTCCATATCCATCAAAGTTTCACCTGCACATCCACCAATATCATTTATTGTATCCGGCGCTCCCGATGCGGTCTCCTTTACATTGGGATGACAGGATACCTACTTGCAGAGCGCTTCAGAGAACATCTCCGGGACACCTGCACCACCCAACCCCACTGCCCCGTGGTCAAACACTTTAACTCCCCTCCCACTCTGCCGAGGACATGCAGGTCCTGGGCCTCCTCCATCGCCACTCCCTTACCAGCCGACGCCTGGAGGAAGAATGCCTCATCTTCCGCCTCGGAACACTTCAACCCCAGGGCATCAATGTGGACTTCACCAGTTTCCTCATTTCCCCTCCTCCCACCCTACCCCAGTTCCAACCACTCCATCTATCAATCTTCCTTCCCACCTATCATCTGTTCCACCCTCCCCTCCAACGTATCACCTTTCCCCTCAGCTCAATCCACCTATTTATTGCACTCTCAGCTACCTTCCCCCCCCCCCCCCCCCCCCCCCCCCCCCGCCACCGCACCCCCAGCCCCACCCTCTTCCCATTTATCTCTTCACCTCCGAGGCTCCCAGCCTCATTCCTGATGAAAGGCTTTTGCTCAACACGTCGATTTTCCTGCTGCTTGGATGCTGCCTGACCTGCTGTGCTTTTCCAGCACCACACTCTTGACTCAACAGACAATGCCTTGTTTCATTTGATTGCCATGTTCAAACTGAAGATCAGGGAATCAGTGTTAGCCATCACCTTTTATCATTTTACTTCAAGCAGTAACTGCTCTTGCAAGTGATGGTGAAATGTACTATTTTCTGAATAGCTTACTTGTGAATGGCTCACAATAGATCAACTGCTGTTGGAATCAAAATGGAAATTCAATCTGACACCTTCATTAGTGTTTATAAGATACTCTGGGCAAATGTTATTGGTCGCAACCCATTGATTGAATTCTAACCTAGTTACTGCTGCCAGGCAAAGTTTAAATACACCTAGACCTGGCTGACATCTATCTGACTTCAGAACATGTCTGTGCACTGGGCAGCAGATTAACATTGTAGAATAAATGCTGCTACTACAGTGATGGGTAGGTGAGCATACTAGAACTTGAGGTATTTTAATCACATTAAATCTTGCCCCTCTCAGAGGTAAAAAGGGAACATTTGCAACTCTGAAAACTTTTTTGCCACATATGTAAGATGCCATAGTTACAAATGAAAGGCACCAGAATAAACTACTTTTAGTGCATGTGGAACCGATTACCGGTACTAGCTGAGTAATGTTCCTGAGTTGCAATAAGGAGCGAGATTCAGCATTATTAGTAACACAAGGGAACACCATGGATAGTTAGGCTAAAATTCACTTCCTATCATTGCACACTCAAAGAATGCTATATCTATAAAATTGATGTATTCTACATGCTATCTAATGCCAATGCAGCAATGTTGGGATTGTAGTCAAGTCTGAGCTGTAAATTCACCTTCACAATTGATTGACTCAGTCCTGCTTTATTCCATTCTTTTAAAGGTATAATTGATGCTGTGGCTCTTTGCCAGAACCGGGGCCTTGTATTCAAATGTGCAACTTCATTGCAGCTGCACCCAACTGAGTGTCAACACTGTCCTCTGAAAGTGTTGTGGTTTACACTGTCAGAGTGCAGAGCAAAACTCACAATCACACTGGACCGTAAGTACATTGTTCCAGTTGTGAATTTGCTGGGTTATTGCCTGGTGATTAGGTTAGATTAGATTCCCTACAGTGTGGAAACAGGCCCTTCGGCCCAACCAGTCAACACCAACCCTCTGAAGAGTAACCCACCCAGACCCACTTCCCTCCGACTAATGCACCTAACACTATGGGGCATTTTAGCATGGCCAATCCATCTAACTTGCACATCTTTGTAGTGACCATCAGCTGTTTGCAATTACCCATTGAGTAAGTGGAACCTCTGATATCGCATTCAGCTGCAAACTGCTGGGGCAAACAGAAGGGGGCAGCATTTGACCTTCATGTCTCTAGGTGAAGGTGGGGCTTCAGGACCATGATGCCTGCCTCTGATCACAGTCTGCTGCCCTCTGCTGGACATTGGACAGGGGCTAAGGCTTCCCTCTGCAGCCCTACTGTCTCCACTAAGATGGTTGTGCTAACTGTCTCCACTGAGGTGGCACAGTGGCTCATTGGTTAGCACTGCTGCCTTACAGTGCCAAGGACTCTGGTTCAATTCCAGCCTTGGGCTGCTGTCTGTGTGGAGTTTGCACATTCTCCCTGTGTCTGCATGGGTTTCCTCCAGGTGCTCCAGTTTCCTCCCACAATCTAAAGGCAGGTTAGGTGGATTGGCCAGGCTAAATTGCCCATTATGTTTAGGAATGGGTAGATTAGGTGCATTAATCAGGGGGTAAATATAGGATAATGGGGTAGGGTGGTTTGGGTGGGTTACTCTTTGGAGGGTCAGTATGGACTTGTTGGGCTGAAGGTCTATTTCTACACTGTAAGGATTCTACAATCCTTTGATTCTTATTGTTATGAGAATAATAAGTAGCATAGATCAAGCTTATATTTCCTTTTTTTATATATATAATATATATATATATAATATATACGATTATAGAATGGATTCAATGGGCTGAAAGGCCTCCTCCTTTTCTTGTGCCTCTGGAAGTTCTCCAATGTAAATGTTAAATGTGTAAACATTAAATATAGTCAGGAAGACTTAGTGAGTCATGTCAGTGGTATATTAATTGTGTTATCCAAGTTAAGTATGTACAGATGAATGGCATTTATTGAGTGCTTTGGACACAGACTTGAAGCTGAGTGGCTCAAGCTCAGTCCCCAAAGATCTCTGGTTCAAGACCCATTCCAGGGCATGTGCTTCACCGTGGTAGCTTTCAGTATGTTGTTTGATAAGGATCCCCGTAATAGGCTGATGGAGAAAATGAAGTCGCATTGGGTTCAGGGTGTACCAGCTAGATGGATAGAGAACTGGCTGGGCAGCTGCAGACAGAGAGTAATAGTGGAAGGGAGCTTCTCAAAATGGAGACCTGTGACCAGTGGTGTTCCACAGGGATCCGTACTGGGACCACTGTTGTTTGTGATATACATAAATGATTTGGAGGAAGATGTTTGTTGTCTCATTAGCAAGTTTGCAGATGACACTAAGATTGGTGGAGTAGCGGATAGTGAAGGGGACTGTCGGAGAATGCAGCAGACTATAGATATGTTGGAGAGTTAGGCAGAGAAATGGCAGATGGATTTCAATCCGGACAAATGTGAGGTGATGCATTTTGGAAGATCCAATTCAAGAATGAACTATATAGTAAATGGAAAAGCCCTGGGGAGTATTGATGTACAGAGATTGAGGTCTATAGAATGATGAGAGGTATCGACTCGTGGATAGCAAGAAACTTTTTCCCAAAGTGGGGAACTTGATTACTAGGGGTCATGAGCTCAAGGTGAGAAGGGAACAGTTTAAGGGAGATATAAGGGGCGGCACGGTGGCACAGTGGTTAGCACTGCTGCCTCACAGCGCCAGAGACCTGGGTTCAATTCCCGCCTCAGGCAACTGACTGTGTGGAGTTTGCACATTCTACCAGTGTCTGTGTGGGTTTCCTCCGGGTGCTCCGGTTTCCTCCCACAGTCCAAAAATGTGCAGGTCAGGTGAATTGGCCATGCTAAATTGCCTGTGGGGCGGTGTGGACTTGTTGGGGCCGAAGGGCCTGTTTCCACACTGTAAGTAATCTAATAAGTGGAAATTTCTTTACGCAGAGGGTGGTGGGTGCCTCGAATGCGTTTCCAGCGGAGGTGGCAGAGGTGGGTACATTAGCATCATTTAAGATGTAGCTAGACAGACACATGAATGGGCAGGAAGCAATGGAATACAGATACTTAGAAAATAGGCAACAGGTTTAGACAGAGGATCTGGATCGGCGCAGGCTTGGAGGGCCCAAGGGCCTGTTCCTGTGCTGTAATCTTCTGTGTTCTTTATTATATTTTTCTCTGACTATGTTTGAGCACAATAGAAAGCAAATCGGTGTCATTATGCAGAGTTCAGTCCTGGAGAAGGTAGAGTTTAATGCACATGTGCCCTTGAAGGCACTGTCAACTTGTGAATTAATTTATTTGTTAATGATTTGCTGTAAAGATTAAACAGAGAGATTTGAGCTGACTATAGCATTGAAGTACGTGTGTCAAAAATAGTACAGTGGTAGTGTCCCTAGTCCTGAACTGGGAGGCTTCCTGATGAAAGGTTTATGCCGGAAACATCGATTCTCCTGCACCTCGGGTGTGCCAGACTGGCTGTGCTTTTCCAGCACCACACTCTCTGGACTGGGAAGACCAGGGTAAAGTCCTACCTGTTCCAGAGGTATGTAATAACATCTCTGAACAGGTTGAATAGGAAAATAGGGAAAGTGTTTTTTAAAAAACGTCAGAGGATTGACAAAGTAGACGTAGAGCAGATGTGTCTCCTTGTGGGGCAATCTAGTAGATCGACTAGGTCATAGTTTTAGGATAAGGAGTGGCAAATTTAAAACTAAAGAATAAAGGAAGAATCAGTTAGAATAATAGAATCCCTACAGTGTGGAAGCAGATCATTCGGCTCGTTGAGTCCACACGAACCCTCGGAAGAGCATCCCACTCAGACCCACCCCCCCCTCCCCTATCCTGTAATCCTACATTTCCCATGGCTAACCCACCTAGCCTGCACATCCCTGGACAGTATGGGCAATTTCTCATGGCCAGTCAACCTAACCTGCACATCTAACCTGGTGTTGTGTGATTTTTAACCTGCACATCGTTGGACTGTGACAAGACACTGAAGCACCCAGAGGAAACCCACCTAGTAACAGGGAGAATGGGTTTGCATTTTCTTGCAAAGGTTGTGAACCTGTGCAATTCCCTATCCCGGAATGTGGCAGCAACTGAATAAACTTAAGCAGATAGACAAATTTTAAATTGGTAACGGGGTTGTGAATGGTTTAGGGGTTGGGCAGTAAAGTTGTGTTGTGGCCGTGGTGTGATGAGCAATGAACATATAGAATGACTGAGCAGGGGTCGAGACGCTGAATGGCCTTCTCCTGTTCCTAGGTCCTTTGTTGTTAAGTAACCATAAGGATTCCTAGGTCCAATTCTATGGAAACAATGGGAAATTGTGAAAAACCTCAGCAGGTCTGGTCGTGTCAGTGGGAAGAAATTGGCATTAATGGTCCTGGTCTGGTGCCTTTTCTTCACAACAGTTCTGAGGAAGGGTCATTGGATCTGAAACATTTAACTCTGCTTTCTCTCCACAGAAGTTGCCAGAACTGCTGTGATTTTGCAAGTTCTGTTTTTGTTTCTGGTTTCCAGAATCTGCACAATTCTTTCAGTTTTTTTTTGTAGTCTGAATAGTTAATTTAAACCAAATGTGGAGCTCTCTGTGTTTGTTATTTAGCAGAAACAATTAAGTGGCTCACTTTAACCTCTTGTATACCTTCCTGGCTCCTTGTGTCCAGTGTTTGACTTGTCCTGTGTTCCACTGGCTGTGAGGATCCCTGCACTATTTCTCTCTTGTATGCTCAAAATCACAATCAACTTGGAGGAATTTACTGCCTCAGGTTAACAGCAGTAAATTATCACTGGCTCCTAGATTAGGGATTCATTCAATCTGTCAGCCCATGAATGGCCAAAGACTTTGTTGCCTTGGTGACGCTTTTAGTCTCTTCCATAGGGTGGCTAGTTTTCACCCAGGTTAGACAGTGGGGATGGAGGGCAGGGCAGGGAGCTGAGGACTGACATTTGTTTTCCAAGTGAAACATTCTGATCACAAACTGTTTCATCATTCATAGCCAAAATGAGAGTTAAAGCTTCATTGTATCTACAAGTTGTGGGTTTTGCCATTCCGCCTTGGAAGTTCTCAAGCAAGAGGCTGGATGTGGAAATTTGGCTGATTGCAAACATGCTCCTATTAATGTAGTGGTGTGCAGCACAGGGAGAGGGCTGTTCACCTCAACACGTCCGTGTTGGTACTTACCTTGCTAGGACCTGTTACCCCACTCCTTCCTCAGCTCACCATCTGCTTGACCAACTGGAACCATTGTGGATTGTGTTAGAGAGTGCTCAGTCCTCCTGCATCCAGTCATTATAAATCCCAGATTGCATGAAGTAACACTGTGTAAAAGCAGCAGCACTGTGGACTGGCACAGAGCCTGGTACAGTGCCCATATCCTGCCAAGGTCTGTGATCGTGCTCACTCTCTTTGTGTGAGGCTATCTCACTGGGCAGGGATTGCTGATAACTTTGGAATCACCTCCCCGGCAAATGGCCTCTTTCCTGGAAGGGCCGGATTAAAGGTGTAGATACTGGGCATACCACCCGATGTGGCTTTCTTTCATTTGAAGTCTCGATTGTTCCACGTTTTTTGAGGAGAAATGTCAAGCTTTCTCTTTCCTGCTCGCTCCATTCCACGTGAGTCAGCTATCCTCAGCCAGGTAAGGCCGCCTCCTGTTGTACACACTGGACACTGAGCGTCAATGGGCCATTCAACTACGGCAGCATCACAGCAAGTATATATTAGTGCTTCACTCCATGTGCTCTTACAGTTGAAAGGGGGAAGACACGGAGGTAACCTAAGTTAACAACAGGAATAACAGCCCAGTCATTTCTGCCTCATTTCACTTCCCCCTCCCCTGTTTGATATTTGGGAAGGGGTTAGAAGTTTAAAAATTGTGTTCATACAGACGTTGACTGCTTGTCCTGTGTGGATGACCTTTGACCCAGGAAGGCAGCCTGAGAACCGCAGGTCAGGACAGAGACTGACCTGTGGCGAAAGTAGTTATATATTGATTAGATTTATTCCTCGAACAATAACTCTGCTGTGAAGCGGATACCAATGTATCATTGTGACTACTGTGAACGTAATGTTCTCCTCACTGAGTCTGGCTGGGTCAGTACTCGGCAGGACAAACTGCTCCGTCTCATGCCTGTCGATGACTATCTGGTGTGCCCCTCCTGGGTAAAGTGCTGCTGTACCCCTGTGTGAGCTGCAGCCCTTTGGGAGCTCAGTAGGCAGTATAACTGATGTAAGCTGACTTAATTACTGTCCTGGCACATTGCAGACCTGGCACAAACTCATAGACAATAAAATCCAGCTGAAGTGAATAATAAATAGGCCATGGGAGAGGAGAATTGGAAGGGGGGGGGAGGGGGGGTGGAAAAGCGGAGACAGTGGGAAGACTGAATACTGCAGGCATTTTTTAAACCGTGGATTTCTGAAAAGGTTTATTATGATCTCTTTCCCATTCCCTTTCCTCCCCTCTCTCACTCTCTTTTTTTTCCCCCTTTTTTTTTCTCTCTTCCTCCCTCCTTTCCCTGTTCCCCAGTCCCATTCTCGCTTTCTCTCCCTTCCATTCTCTTTTCCTTCCCTCCCCACCCCTATTCTGTCTATTCTCTCACGGTCCCACTCTCATAACACTCTCCCTCTGTATCTCACTGCCCTCAATTTATCTTCCTCTGCCACCATTTTCTTTCTCTTTTCCCTCCATTGTCTATCATTCTCCTCTCCCCTCCCCCCCCCCCCCCCAATCTCTAACCCTTCTTCCCTCCTCTATATTTCATTTCCCCTTCTCTCTACTCCCATCTCTCTTGCCCCACTGCCATTCTCTATTTCTCTTCCACCTCCATTTCTCAATATCTCTCCCAACTCTTATATCCCTCTTCCTCCCCCAATTCTCTTTCCCCCACTCTATTCTATTCTCCCCGCACACTCTATTTCACTCCCACACCACCATTCTGTTTCTCTTCTGCACCTCCTCTCCCCAAAACTGTATCTTCCTCCCATTCTTCTTCTCCTCCTAAATGAAGCATTTTAACATTAGAAGGACCATTTGGTCCAACCAGCCCATGCCAGCCATAATGCCAAGTGGGAAATGGATGGTTTATATGGATTGCCACACTCCTTTTATCAACAAGAAAAATTGTGCTTTACGTACCAAGTTAGAAGTTTTATAGAAAGGTCTTGTGGCATAATGGTAACTTCCGTACACCAGAGTCAGAAGCTCATTTCTGACCACAGAAAAGTACACAACCAACATAAAACAGGTTGATTATCAACCTCAATGCCTTTGCAAAAAGCCTAGGGTAGACAGTGAACTCCAGAGAGTATCTTGGTTAATGGTGCTTCAGGCAGAGTGGTATCCCACAAACTGTTGCCTTTGGCTTGGAAGTGTTGGGGAGCACTTCAGCGGTCCAGGACATTTGGCCTCTGACCTTCGGGTGACCATCCTCCAAGGCGGAATTTGGGACAGGCAGCAGCAAAAAGTGGCCAAGCAGAGGCTGATAGCTAAGTTCGGTACCCATAGGGAGGGCCTCAACTGGGACCTTGGGTTCATGTCACACTACAGGTGATCACCATTGCACTATATATACACACACACACACACACACATACACTCCTACACACAGACAGACAGACAGACACACACACACACACAAACACAGACACTGACACCAACACACATACCCACAGACAGGCACACAGACACCCACACATGCACCCCCTCACAGACTTAAGACACTCTATACTCACTACACACACACATACACTTTCTCACATTCACAACCCCCACCCCAGACACAGGCACACACAGGCACAAAGACCCACAAACACACATATTTTGTGGGGTCAATTTGTACTTTCAGGGTTACATTGTACTTTGCTCAAAAACTGCATGCATTCATGTAAAACTCTGTTATCGCACTTTTTAGATTAGAATCAATCTAAACATCATGGCATAGACAGAGAACACAGGGGGCCAACACCTTCAACATATTGTCTAGCTATCACCATTGTTAACAGCTAACCTGAGAACACAACTTTGAAACAAAAGGTTTTGTGATTTACACATGAAAGAAGTGGAACTATCATGGTATTCAGACAGATGAAAGACTCAACAGACAATCAGTTTTTCAATGTATAATTTCAGTTACATTTTTGCTATAAATTCTGTGTGTTAGGATTGAGCCCTCCACTACCATCTGAACGCTCTGAAACCAGTGTGCTTCCAATTAAACCTGTTAGACTATAACCTGGTGTTTGTGATTTTTAACTTTGCCTTTGGCAACAGGCTAGCAACCTGCTCCAGGCAAATTGGCATAGAGCTATCACAAACTAATGCAACACAAAGACGTTTCAGGTGATTTTACAAACACAAGTCCTACCTGGTTGTTTAAAAGGTAATGTCTGACTCTGCTCCTTCATAAATCATCTGATACTAATCCAACATCATGACTGATTTTGTACATCTTAACAGCAGTGAAGTAAAAACGTAAGGTATTTGAGCTGTGTACAGAGTCTTTCAAGCAACACCCTTTCCATCCGATGGCAATGCTCATCTTGACACTTTATTTGGAAATGGGGCGCGGTGGCTCCTGACAGTGATGATACCACGTCTGAAGTGCTCATATTTGGTCTGGATTAGTCACTGCCTGCTGATTCCCTGCTCACCTTCTCCACCGCTGCCATACTCTCTCTGGCCAGCGCAGAGTCCACCCTATACTGAACTGGCAGAGAGGCATAGATCCTGAAACCCACTGTTCCAAAGTTCAACCTCTTTCCTGCTCTCTCTCTCTATCACCCATCTCTTTTTCTCTCTCTTTTTCTCTCTCTTTTTCTCTCTCTTCTCTTCTTTTCTCTCTCTTTTTCTCTCTCTTTTTCTCTCTCTTTTTCTCTCTCTTTTTTTCTCTCTCTTTTTCTCTCTTCTTTTTCTCTCTCTTTTTCTCTCTCTTTTTTTCTCTCTTTTTTTCTCTCTTTTTTTCTCTCTTTTTTTCTCTCTTTTTTTCTCTCTTCTCTCTTTTTTTTCTCTCTTTTTTTTCTCTTTTTTCTCTTTTTTCTCTCTTTTTTTTCTCTCTCTTTTTCTCTTTTTCTCTCTTTTTCTCTCGCTTGCTTGCTCGAGAGATAGTCACTCCCCAGATAAAAGAAAAAGACAGATGGGTGACAGTTAGGGGACAGAAAGGGAACCAGCAGACAGTGCAGGGATCCCCTGTGGCCATTCCCCTCAACAATAAGTATACCGTTTTGGATACTGTTGGGGGGATGACTTACCAGGGGAAAGCAGTGGGGCACGTGCTGCTCAGAAGGGAAGGGGGAAGAGGAGCAGAGCAGTAGTCATTGGGGACTCGATAGTTAGGGGGACAGATAGGAGGTTCTATAGGGACAAGAGAGACTCACAGTTGGTGTGTTGCCTCCCGGGTGCCAGGTCCGTGATGTCTCTGATCATGTTTTTGGGATCCTTCGGGGAGAGGGAGAGCAGCCCCAAGTCGTGGTCCACATTGGCACCAATGACATAGGTCTGAAGAGAGACGAGGACTTGAGGCAGAAATTCAGGGAGCCAGGATGGAAGCTTAGAGCTAGGACAAACAGAGTTGTTTTCTCTGGTTTGCTGCCCGTGCCACGTGCTAGTGTGGTGAGGAATAGGGAAAGAAAGGAGTTGAACACGTGGCTACAGGGATGGTGCAGGAGGGAGGGTTTTGGGTTTTTGGATAATTGGGGCTCTTTCTGGGGTAGGTGGGACCTCTACAAGCAGGATGGTCTTCATCTAAACCAGAGGGGTACCAATATCCTGGCTGGGAAATTCGCTAAAGCTATTAAGGTGGATTTAAACTAATACAGCAGCGGGATGGGAACCAAAATTGTAGGACAGGTACAGAAGAGGATGAGAGTAGGGAGTTCCCAAATCAAGTATCTGACACTGGCAAGCGAGAACCTGGTTTGAAGTGTGTGTACTTCAACGAGAGGAGTATCTGAAATAAAGTGGGTGAACTGTCAGCGTGTGTTGGTGTTTGATGTTGTGGCCACTACGGAGACATGGATAGAGCAGGGACAGGAATGGCTGTTGCAGCTTCCGGGATTCCGATATTTCAGTAAGAACAGAGAAGATGGTAAAAGAGGGGGAGGTGGGGCATTGTTGATCAGGGACAATATTACAGTTGTAGAAAGGATGTGTGGGGACTCGTTAACTGAGGTAGTATGGGCTCAGGTTAGAAACAGGAAAGGAGAAGTCGCCATGTTGGGAGTTTTCTATCGGCCTCCAAATAGTCCCAGAGATGTAGAGGAAAGGATAGCCAAGATGATTCTCGACAGGAGTGAGAGGGGCAGGGTAGTTGTCATGGGGGACTTCAACTATCCAAATATTGATTGGGATCACTACAGTATGAGTAATATAGATGGGTCGGTTTTTGTCCAGTGTGTGTGTAGGAGGGCTTCCTGACACAGTATGTAGACAGGCCTACAAGGGGCGAAGCCACTTTAGATTTGGTACTGGGTATTGAGCCCGGCCAGGTGTTAGACTTGGAAGTAGGTGAGCACTTTGGAGACAGCGATCCCAATTCTGTCAGGTTTACTTTAGTGATGTACTCCACCGAGCAAGAGATACAGCTGGGGGAAGGGAAATTACGATGCAATTAGGAAAGATTTAATATGCATGGAATGAGGAAGGAAACTGCAGGGGATGAGCACATTAAAAATGTGGAGCTTATTCAAGGAAAAGCTCCTGTGTGTCCGAGATAAGCATGTACCTGTCAGGCAGGGAGGAAGATATAGAACGCGTGAGCCGTGGTTTACTAAGGCAGTGGAATTCCTGGTCAAGAAGAAGAAGAAGGCTTATGTTAGGACAAAATGTGAAAACTCAGTTAGGGCACTTGAGGGTTACAAGGAAGTCAGGAAAGATCTAAAAAGAGAGCTCAGAAGAGCCAGGAGGAGACATGAGAAGTTGTTGGCGGATAGGATCAAGGTTAACCCTAAGGCTTTCCATAGGTATGTCAGGAATAAAAGAATGACGAGAGTTAAATTAGGGCCAATCAAGGATAATAGTGGGAAGTTGTGTGTGGAGTCAGAGGAGATAGGGGAAGCACTAAATAAATATTTTTCAACAGTGTTCACTATATAAAATGAAAATGTTGGCGAGGAAGATACAGAGATACTTGCATCTAGACTAGAAGAGATTGAGGTTCACAAGGAAGAGGTATTAGAAATACTGCAGAGTGTGGTAATAGACAAGTCCCCTGGACCAGATGGGATCTATCCTAGGATCCTCTGGGAAGCAAGAGAAGAGATTGCCGAGCCTTTGGCATTGATCTTCAAATCATCATTGTCTACAGGAATAGTGCCTGAGGACTGGAGGATAGCAAATGTGTTCAAAATTGTTCAAAAAGGGTAGTAGAGACAATCCTGGTAATTACAGACCAGTGAGTCTCACTTCAGTTGTTGGTAAAGTGTTGGAAAAGGTTATAAGAGAGGATTTATAACCATCTAGAAAAAAATAACCTGATCAGGGACAGTCAGCATGGTTTTGTGAAGGGTAGGTCATGCCTAACGAATCTTATTGACTTTTTTGACAAAGTGACCAAACCGGTAGATGAGAGTAAACCGGTTGATGTGGTGTATATGGATTTCAGCAAGGCGTTCGATAAGGTTCCTCACAGTAGGCTGTTGTACAAAATGCGGAGGAATGGGATTGTGGGAGACATAGCAGTTTGGATCAGTAATTGGCTTGCTGAAAGAAAACAGATGGTTGTAGTTGATGGAACATGTTCATCTTAGTGTCCAGTTACTAGCGGCATATCGCAAGGGTGGGTGTTGGGTCCATTGCTGTTCGTCAATTTTATAAATGACCTGGATGAGGGCGTAGAAGGGTGGGTTAGTAAATTTGCAGACGTCACTCAGGTCGGTGGAGTTGTGGATAGTGACGAAGGATGTAGTAGGTTGCAGAGAGAATAGATAGGATGCAGAGCTGGGCTGAGAGGTGGCAAATGGAGTTTAATGTGGACAAGTGTGAGGTGAAACACTTTGGACGGAGTAATCGGAATGCAAAGTACTGGGCTAATGGTAAGATTCTTGTGAATGCAGATGAGCAGAGAGATCTCTGTGTCCATGTACACAGATCCGTGGAAGTTGCCACCCAGATTGACAAGGTTGTTAAGAAGGCATACAGTGTTTTGGCCTTTATTAATAGAGGGATTGAGTTCTGGAACCAGGAGGTTATGCTGCAACTGTACAAAGCTCTGATACGGCCACACTTGGGGTATTGTAAGCTTTGGAAAGGGTGCAGAGGAGATTTACTAGGATGTTGCCTGGTATGGAAGGAATGTCTTACGAGGAAAGGCTGAGGGCCTTGAGACTGTTCTCGTTAGAGAGAAGAAGGTTGAGAGGTGACTTAATAGAGACATACAAGATAATCAGAGGGTTAGATAGGGTGGACAGGGAGAACCTTTTTCCAAGTATGTGGATGGCAAACACGAGGGGACACAACTTTAAAGTGAGGGGAGATAGGTATAAGACAGATGTCAGAGGTAGTTTCTTTACTCAGAGAGTAGTAAGGGTATGGAATGCTTTGCCTGCAACGGTAGTAGATTCGCCAACTTTAAGTCATTTAAGTCGTCATTGGACAAGCATATGGACGATAATGGAATAGTGTAGGTGGGATGGGCTTCAGATTAGTATGACAGGGCGGCGCAACATCGAGGGCCAAAGGCCCTGTACTGCGCTGTAATGTTCACTCTTTCGCTCGCTCGCGCTCTCTCTCTCTCGCGCTCTCTCTCTCTCGCGCTCTCTCTCTCGTGCTCTCTCTCTTTCTCTTTCTCTTTTTTCTCTCTTTCTCCCTCTCACTTTCTCGTTCTTTCTCTCTCTTTCTTTGTCTCTTTCTCTCTCCTTCTCTTTCTTTCTCTCCCTCTCTTTTCTCTCTCATTTTCCTCCTACTGTTGCCACCCTAATCAATGAGGACCAAGCTTTGAAACCTCCTTTACTGAATCATTCACAGGATTAACCTCTCACTCATGCCTCCTCTGCAGCCAGTGTTCCCTTCTTCCTGATTGCTTCACTTACTGCTGTCTTACGAAAAAGATGTTTTTCCTGTGATCCTAATGCTAACTGCTGCTTTTTCCTGAATGAACATAAGACAAAGAACAGTACAGGTCAGGACAGACCCTTTAGCCCACGAAATTGTACCAAACATGACACCAAATTAAACTAATCCCTCATTCCTGCCCTTAGTCCATATCCCTCCATTCCTTGCACATTCATGAGCTTATCTAAAAGTCCCTTCAACAGCCCTGACATGTCTACCTCCACCACCACCCCTGGCAGCGCGACCTGAACTCCTCTCTGTGTAATAAAACTCTGTCTTGTTTGAACTTTTCCCCCTTTCACCTTAAATATATGACCCCTAGTATTAGACATTTCAACTCTGGGGAAAAAGACACTGATTGTCAACCCTATCCATGCATCTCATAATTGCATAGACTTCTATCAAATCTTTCCTCTACCTCCACTGCTCCCGAAGAAGCAATCCGAGTTCTTCTAGCCTCTCCTTATAGTTCATACTCCCTAATCCAGGCAGCATCCTGGTTAACTTCTTCTGCACTCTCTCCAAAGCCTCCACATCCTTTCTGTAATGTAGAGACCAGAATTGAAGACAATAATCTCAGTGCAGCCTAATCAAAGTCTTTTAAAGCTGCTGTATGATATCTCAACTCTTGTACTCAATTCCCCAATCAATAAAGGAACTTGTCCTGTGCTTTCTTTATCACCCTACCTACTTGTATGGCCAGTTTCAGGGAGTTATTGACTTGAACCCCAAGATCTTTCTGTGCATCAATGCTGTTCAGGGTCATGCAATCAACTGTATACTTTTTCTTTGCATTTCCAGATTAAACTCCATCTGCTATTTCTCTGCCCATATTGTTGTATCCTTTGACAATCTTCTACACTATTCACAATTCCGCCAATCTCTGTAAACTTGCAAACCCACCCATCTGCAGTCCCTTGCCTTACCATCCTTGTCCTTCCTCCTTACTTGAACATGCCGGCCCTGAATTCTGACCAGTATTTTGGATTATTTTTTAATAATCATCCCAGAGTGATCCTTTCGTCTCTCTGCAGGATTTGTCTCAAATGATTTTTCCTTGAGCTCTGTCTTTGTTGGTTGTTGAGTCCCCTTGGGTCATGCTTGCTCAGTTAGAGCATCTTGGGGTGGTTTGGCTGATTGCTGTCACTGAACTGGCCTTTTAGCTGCTCTGTTTGATTACTCTTTTAGTGGGTGTCCCCCACCTTGCCTGTTTAATACAGGGGCAGGTACAGATAAAGTCAATCATTACAGAGGTTTAAACTTCCTCCCCCTCACAAGGAGGAAGAACCCTTATCGCTGCACATTGTGCCTTGGGGACTGATGTCTCTGAGGCCGTGGGAGTGATTTAAGAACCAGTCGCTGTCCGATAGATAGCCGATTGGGTCTTGCCTGTTATGAATGGGTCAGTGACACACTGGGTTATTGGGTAGTTGTATATCTAGGCACTGTCAGTTTCTTTATAACCCAGGAATGATAGCTCTCGTATAGCGGAGTGCAGGCTCCCCTCATCAAGCACAAACAGCGACTCTCTATGGGAACAGCATAAACATATTAGCACATATTACATTGTGTTCCACAAACATAAAAAGGAATGAATGTTCTGTGTTTTAAGAATACCACGGCCTTAATAATTGCTGCCAAAACACTGGGGAAGCAAAGGGGATTGCTCTTACTTAGGTACAAATATTTCAGGCAAGGGGCAAATGCTCGATTTGAAATGGGGAAGGTACTGGTGGCTTCCCAAACTAATGCATCAATTGGCCTGAGATTCCTCCTAATCGCTCCTTGGATAGCAAATAAATTCACCACTGCAGGTTTTTTACTTGCTGAAGCATGAAGACGAATTTCCACCAGCCAACCTCTCTGGCAGTGAAAATAAAATACTCTAGCTGTGAAGGGTCGTTGTTTCATGTTTAAATTGCTGTTGGTGATTTGTAAAACAAAAATCAAAAGCTTTGTCACATATCTCTTTCTCCCTTCATTTATTTAGTTCTACCATCTGTTTGACATAGAATCTACCTCCTCCGAGTTTTGCTTCCTTGTTTTCAACCTCATTGTGTACATTTCCAAATTGTTGAACCTGTTTAAGCAGATCTACAATTGTTTTTTATTTATTCATTCAGCAGACGTGTCAGCATTTCTAGCCGATTCCTGATTGTCCGAGTGAATGAGGTAATGAGCTGTCTTTATCCTCTGCCGTTCCAACAAACAATGCTGTGTAGAGAGCAACTGGCTGCACAGTATATCCTAGCAGTGATAGGGCTACAGTGAGTTTAACTGACCAGTATTCACCAACCCAACTGATGCAAAGTCAGGTCTCATAGTGTGTGAAAGCTGGGGAATATTCTGGAAGGTTCTGCCGTGGCTAGTTGCTGAATAAGGTTGAAATTTTCAGGGAGGTGAAAGATTTGCTGGGAGGTAAATTATCAAAACTTGGCTGAATGGTGATGGAAGGTTGTCCTGCTTCTGTTTATAAATGGTGCCCAGAGCGATAGGAGTTCTTGAACACCATTTATTGCTGTGTATATGTCATACAGCCTGGAAACAGACCCTTTCATTCAACCAGATATCCTAAATTAATCTAGACCCATTTACCAGCACTTAGCCCATATCCCTCTAAACCCTTCCTATTCGTCAACCCATCCAGATGCTTTTTAAATGCTGTAGTTGTACCACCCTCCACCACTTCTTCTGGCAACTCAATTCCACATACAGACAACCCTCTGTGTGAAAAAATTGCCCCTTAGTGTCCTTTTTAAATCATTCCCCTCTCATTTTAAACCTATGCCATCTAGTTTTGGACTCCCCTACCATGGGGAAAAGACTTTGGCTATTCACCCTATCCATGCCCCTCATGATTTTATATATGTATGTGTGTGTGTGTGTGTGTGTGTGTATGGATCTGCAATCCTGTTTGTATAGGTTTCTGTGTATACCAGTATCTGTGCATGCGTTCATTCAGAGCTAGACAGTACAAACAGAGGTAAACCAATGTTGTACTCCCAGCTTAAGAAAGTCAGTCCAGTTGTCACCAAGCTGAGAAGGGACAATGCAAGTTTACTTCGGCCATGTTTGTTTCCTGGTAGTGCTGACTGGGGCAAATAGTCTTCACTCACTGTGTTCAGGCCAGAGCAGCATGAACTCCATGTTCCAGGCTGTCTTGGGGGTTACTAAGGAATGTAGGATTCATCAAGGAGCCACATGGTTGGATTGATGCCTTGCCAGGTGGGTTTTGAAAAATTTCGCAGTGTAAAGACCCTTCCAGTGAAGCAAGTGAACCGCCCCCACCACCACTCAACGTCAATTCAAGGAGGAGAAAGTTAGAGACGTTTAGGGAGAGAATTGGGGCCTAGGCAGCTGAAGGTGTGGCTGTCAATACTGGGGGCGACTTAAAGCAGAAAATGGAAAAGAGCAGAGAGATGGGGAAGGTCAAAGGAAAGGCAAGGAAATGTGTGAAAGAGTTGGATCAGATCTTCCTGGCCCATGGGAGGTGAGGCACCGGCAATAATCCTGACTTGGAATTGCACCGCTGTTCCCTCACTGTTACTGGAAAGCTCCCCTGACTGACAACTCCACAGAGATACATGAATTGCAGTGAATCAAGTCAGTAGTTCAGATCCTCAGCGTTGAAGTCTACTCTGGAGGAGTACTTTGAAGGAGTGCAGCCCGGAGCATGGCACCAAAAGGACTGGGTGATTCCTGCATGTTCCCATCGTGTGAAAGAATTTAAAAAGCTGCCTGAGGATTGCAACAAAGTCGCTCAAATATGAGGATTGACTCTAGTGTAACAATGGCAGTTCAAAACCAGCTATTTTCCACTTGACAAAATGAGATGGTATTTCTTGACTGATGTCCATTTGGTGATGTAACTTGATAAAGAGGGAACTTGCATTGAATTTTCTTTTGATAACCTCAAGACATCCTGGTACTTTTAACCCAATAAAGTACTTTTTATTTCTAGTATCTCTTGGCATGCAGTGAACGATTGCAGCCGGTTTGTGCACAGCAAGGTTCCATGATTAGCAATTGCACAGTTGATTGGATGGTCCTCCGAATTAAGCTAAAAACCTAACAACTGAGCCAAGGTAACACACACGACACAGTGTAGTTACATAACTTGTAATGTAGGAAAATGTACCACAGCGCTTCACAGGAACATAATCAGAAAAATATTGCCATTTGTATTAAAAAGGGGATAGTAGCCTGGTTGAAGACCTGTGTTTGAAGGCATGATTTAAAAGGAACTGAAAGAGTTTGAAAAGTAACCAGTTCAGGGAATGTTAGGGTTTAGGTGGTTGCTAACAGTGAGGTGAGGGTGGAGTGGCTGTATAAGAAGATTACTGGGATCTAAGGGATTTGGGGCTGGAGGGCATTCCTAAGATTGGGAGGATCAAGAACCTGGAGGATTTGAAGAGGAAGATAGAATTGTTGGGCATTGGTGGATTAGGAGCCAAGTGTAGAGGAGTGTGCAAGGTGAGATAGGAGGTTTGTAAAATAAGAAAGGGGCAGCATAAATAATCTGCGTCGAATATATCCATTTTAAAAGGTGTGATGGGAAATCAAGATGGTGGCATTGCATTCCAAGAGGCAAATGTGGAGAAAGACAGAGGCTGGTGATTGTGAAGCTTCATGAAGCAGCTTGGTTAGGGTTGGGATTAAATTAAATTCTTAGATTAGATTCCCCACAGTGTGGAAACAGACCCCTTCGCCCAACAAGTCCACACTGACCCTCCAAACAGTAACCCACCAGACGTATTTCCCACTGACTAATGCACCTACAACTACGGGCAATTTAGAATGGCCAATTCACCTGACCAGCACATCTTTGTGACTGTGGGAGGAAACCGGAACACCCGGAGGAAACCCACGCAGACACGGGGAGAATGTGCAAACTCCACACAGACAGTCGCCCAAGGCTGGAATTGAACCTGAGTCCCTGGTGCTATGAGGCAGCAGTGCTAACCACTAAGCCACCATGCTGCCCCACAGGATTAGGGTTAGGGCGAGAGCAGCTACCTAATTTACTGACTTCCAGAGTGACACGGGCTCAGACAATGGTGCAAAGCACCAATGCAGATTGGCAACACCATGTGCATTCATCATCTCTACCACTGACTTGGTTACAGGGTTGCCTGTGATGCTGAAACATTTTCTAGCGATTGTCTCTCACAGCCCTCTCTCCAACTGCCCTACCTCATTCAGCAGTTTCTTTCTGACCTCCAAAATGCTTATTATTACTAAAGATGAGAATTCAAGGGGGGGGGGGGGGGGGGGGGGGGTACAAGGGAAAGGATAAGGCTTTGTACAGTACCTCTCTGATTTTGCATTTTTGTCCGTAACCATATTTTGTAAACTGTTATTTAATCTGTGGAGACTCCAGGACAAAGTAGTTAGGAACCGAACAGTCACTTGGATCCTGTAAATGTCCCATCAATGCAGCGAGACTGTCTCCAGCTTTAAGTTATTTCTTGTTTCAATTCATTTTCGAAAGTTGGCATCATTGCCAGAACCAACTCTTCCTTCAGGTACCCCTGTAAGTGGTTGGTTTGTATTTTAGAGAAAGTGAGGACTGCAGATGTTGGAGATCAGAGTCGAGAGTGTGGTGCTGGAAAAGCGCAGTAGGTCAGGCAGCATCCGAGGAGCAGGAGAGTCGATGTTTCGGGTCCTGATGAAGGGCTTATGCCCGAAATGTCGATTTCCCCCTGCTCCTCAGATGCTGCCTGACCCGCTGTGCTTTTCCAGCACCACACTCTCCACTCAGTTGGTTTTATTTGGGACTGTTAGTTGAAGGGTCCCAATGGAGCTGTTGGGGAGTGGGGACAGCAGGGGATAAACCAAGCCCCACCCTCCTGATTTGAATATTGCTGTTTCTCCTGTTGGAGTTTGTCATGCCAGCTGGAAGCTGGGAACACTGATCACCACAAACAGTCCATCTCCAGGTTTTCAAATGCAAACATCACTGCAGCTTGGAAGCCTCAAATATTGAGGACCACAAGACACCAGGAGCAGGAGGAGGCCATTCAGCTCACAGAGTCTGCTTTGTCATTCATTGAGATTGTGGCTGATCTGGTAATCCTCAACTTCCCTTTCCTGCATTTTCCCTTTTGATTCTCTTCCGGATTAAACATCTTCTCTCTCAGTCTTGAATGTACTTCATGATCCAGCCTCTGTGGGAAAGAATTCCACACATTCACGATCCTCTGAGCAAAGGTATTCCTCCTCCTCTGTGTTTTAACTGGGAGACCCATTGTTATTCTGAGAGTATGCCCTCTGGTCTTAGACATCCTCACAAGAGGAAACAACCTTTCCACATCCACCTGTCAAATCCCTAAGAAGCAAATATGTTTCAATAAGATTGCCTGTCATTCTTATAAATTCCAATGAGTTCCGCCCTCAACCAACTCAACCCTCCCTCGTAAGAGAGTCCCTTCATAGCTGATATTAGCCTTATGTATCTTCTCTAGACTGCCTCCAATGCCAATGCATCTTTCCTTAGCTATGGGACCCAATGCAGTTCACATTATCCCAGCTCCAGTCTGACTGGTGCCTTATATATAGTTTTAGTAAATCCTCCCTACCTTTCTACCCCTTCCCTTTGAAATGAAGGCCAACGTTTCATTTGCCTTCACCATTATCCACTGAACTTAGATGCTGCATTTTTTTGTGATTCATGGATGGGAACTCCCAAATCCCTCTGTTCTGCAGCTTTCTGCACTTAAATAATATTCAACTCCTCTATTCTTCCAACCAAAGTGCATTGCATTTTTCTACACTGTATTCCATCTGCCAGGTTTTTTGCCCATTCACTGACCTGTCTATATCCCCCGAAGGCTCTTTGTATCATCTTCACCATCACTTGCCTTCCCACCTATCTGAAAACTTGGCATTCACTTTCCTTATCCAAGTCATTAATGTGTCTTGTAAATAATTGTGGCCCAGTACTGATCCCTGGGCACATCACTAGTTACATGTCGCTAACTTGACAATGCCCCCCCCTTATCCCAGCTCTCCATCTTCTGCTAGTTAGCCAATCCTCAATCCATGCTAATATCCTACCTCCAACACCATGCACTCTTTTACCTTATTAAGGAGCCCAATGTGTACTACCCTGTCAAACACCTTCAGGAAATTAATCTGTTACATCCACTGCTTCCCTTTTATCTATCCTGCTTCCTCAAAGAATTTGAATGAACATCCTAGGTAGGATTTTCTCTTTGTGAGGCCATGCTGACTCTGCTTGATCAGTTTCCATTTCTAAATCAAATTAAAAGCTTGCTTCTTTAAATCCCAAAGACCCAAGAAAGCAGTTGTTGCCAGGTTGTGACCTGCACTGACCAGGATAACTCATAACCACAACCTGTCGATCCTGTCTACAACCACCTCCCCCCATGGGGGTTTCTGCTCAATAACCCCAGGAACAGGGACCCTCAGAGTTGCAGGTCTGCACTCTAGATTGGGCATCAGTATCTGAACCACTTCTGTCTGTCCCAGTTCACTGAAACAGCCTCAATCCTCTGACCCTGGGTTGCTGTTTGATTTAAAATCTCTTATGTTTAAGCTCCTCTGTGTCTCCTTTCATATTCTAGGTGTACATGACACTGTGTGCCAGGAGATGGAGTGATGAGTGATACCAGAGCTGGGGTTTCAGCAGCGTCTCACTCTCCCAGCAATCCCTCACCTTACAGAAGGTCAGTATAGGCAGCTCACTGAGCTTCGGTTTCAATGTTGCAGAGTTGGGTGTATCATCAAATTGCAAGATTCTGAACTATTTTCACCTCCAAGGTCTTTTTCCTCTCTCCTTCGTGTTTTTCTTTCACTTTTTCTCCCTCTTTTGCTTTCACTCTTCTCTTTCTCTCCCTTTTCCTCTTTTGTGCTCCATCCTGTATCTTCCTGTATTCCTCCAGTGTCTCAGTTGGTCTTACTCTCAAGGATGTTTCTCTCCTCTCCTCTCCTCTCCTCTATCTGTCCTCGATATGACTTTCTCCTATGAGTTTGTGTGTGTCCTTCCCTCACTCTTACTGTAATTTGTATGTGTTAGATTAGATTAGATTTCTTAGTGTGGAAACAGGCCCTTCGGCCCAACAAGTCCACATCGACCCGCCGAAGCGCAACCCACCCAGACCTGTTCCCCTACATTTACCCCTTCACCTAACACTATGGGCAATTTAGCATGGCCAATTCACCTACACTGCACATTTTTGGACTATGGGAGGAAACCGGAGCACCCGGAGGAAACCCACGCAGACACTGGGGGAATGTGCAAACTCCACACAGTCAGTCGTCGGAATTGAACCTGAGTCTCTGGTGCTGTGAGGCAGCAGTGCTAACCACTGAGCCACCGTGCTCCCTGTATGTGGGTGCCTCTTCCTCTGTCCATCTCTCTCACACTCTCAATCTCTCTCTCTCACTCAGTCTCGCTCATTTTCTCTTTCTCGCTCATTTTCTCTCTCTCTCTCTCTCTCTCTCTCTCTCTCTCTCTCTCTCTCTCTCTCTCTCTCTCTCTCTCTCTCTCTCTCTCTCACTACCTGCCTTCTCCCCGCCCCCCCCCCCGTCCCCCAACCAATCTGTCTACCTGTCTAATACTGTCTTTCCACCCTCTCTCTTCCCCACCCCTCTCTCACTTATCTGCTATCTTACTGTCTTTCTCTGTCACTCATTCTCCCCCTCTATCTCTCCCCTCTCACTCACCCTCTGTCTGGCTATCTATCCCCTCCTCTCTATCTCTAAGCTCTATCTGTTTGTCTTTCTCTCTCTCTGTCCACACACTCATACGCCCACCCCTCATATTATGGAGGAAGGTGCCCCTGCTGAGTCTGCCCAGAGCCTGAAATTGTAGAAAACATTCCCAGCTCTTCAGGCTTCACTCGCTGGAGGAGTAGGGGCACAGAGGGTCATCGCTCCCCTAGGAATCACATCACTGTGAGGCAACATTCCCAGAAAAGGATGAAGGAAAACTAAAGGAAAGGGAGGAAAGCTGCTTGACAATTGGAGCCATCTGCAGCAGGAGGAGGTGCTAATGTCTCACGGGGGCGGGGTTTGTAGCAAGTCCCCAGGACTGCTAATGGGGTACCCCAATTCGTGGTCTTTGGTCATGAGAACCAGATTTTCCAATGCCGTTCTCTCTTGACACCCAGAGCTCAGTGTGATGCTGCATGAATGCAGACTTGGTGAAGCTGTGTGTGTGTGTGTGTGTTACTTGTCCTGGTAGAGCTCACTAGTCTCTCTCTCTCTCTTCTCTTAGCATGTCTCCTCCTCTGGCTTACTGTCCATCTTTCTTTGACCCCCCCCTTAAAGGCACTTTCTCAGTTGTGGAAGTGCTGAATAGTGATTTAAATGTCTGAAATGCTTTAATCATAGAAAGTGTTCTTTCAGCCACCCACCTTCCCACATTCTTCAAAAACTTCCCATTTGATGAGCTGCCATAGGAATTTTATTTCTAAATCCCATCTTTTTTTTGTGATTTGCTTTGATATTTTCCCTTGATGCTGCATGATTGTGGAATGTTATGCATTGTGCAGAAGCACCATGCTGTCGTTTGGAATGACAGACTTGGATCCTGCTGACTGTCATGTGAATAACTATGGCTTGGCAACAACTCTACCCCTCTGCTGCCAAGCAGTAGTCCCTTTTGACACACACTTGCCAACTTTCTCCTCTCGCTGTCACGCCTACAGAGTGACTAATCAGATCTTAGTGCAGTCATATGTTTTTCTTTTGGCAGGGTCAGGAGAATTGTGAAGGAAATTGAAGACGCCCTTAGTCAGATCCCTCAGAGTTCTGCAAGCAAAGGACTCTGTGTGTACAAGTGGCCTCCAACCAGGAACTTGGGTGAGGTCCAATCAGCTGGAGCCTCGAGGGGAGGCCTACCACCGGCTGCAACAGTGGAGCACTCTTTCCGAGTCTCTCCAAGTAAAACGGGCCTGAATGATACACGGCTGCTTGGATACAAGGCTCCGGGGTGGGGGGTGTCTGCACCTCAAAATGGGTCCGGCGTAAAGAAACCGCTGCAGAAAATGCACTCGGTGGGTACTGTACCCAACCTCGGAGATCGAATCAGCTCCCGACACCACAACGTCAACATTAAACAAAAGATCTCGCAATGGGAGGGGAAATCAAATGTCAGCAAGGATAAAAGCACACCCCCAGAGTGCGGGTGCCTGTTCAATACAAAGGCTGAAGGCCCAGTAGGTGGCAACAAGCGAGGCCTAGACAAGGCTAAAAGCCTAGGCCTGGATTTCAGGGAAGGACAAAGTACAAATGATCAAAAGGTCAAACATGCAGATGAGAAAAACTGGGGCGAGCCAAACTCAAAGGGGACTGGTTCTGTAATACCTCAGGTAAAAAAGATGGAGGATTTGGTGCAGAATACTTCAGATACTGGCAAGTTACTACCTCCGGGGAATTTTTATACATCCAAGAATTTCTGGAAGAAGAAGATGGAAGATGTTCTACAAGATAAGAATGCATTAAGTGCTGCTGAGCTGAAAAGAAAACGCGAAAGTACCAGCTCAACGGAAAAGGAATTAGATTTGCAGAACTTTGAGAGCAGAGAGAGAACCATTCGGAGCCCAGACAATGTGTATACGGATGAGGAAACTGATGAATCACGTCAAATCAATCCGGTCCCTAAACCCCGCAGAACCTTTAAATATGCTGTAGATAAAAATTCCCGGGGCTCGTCCCCTCCAGCTAAACCAATGGCAATGAAAGGAAAGGTTTGCTCCCCACCCCCTCTGCCATCTCACCCGCCTCCTCCAGCTAAGATCATGGGCATGAAATCACAACCAATAAAGAGCAAAAGGTAAGCCCTCCGCCAATTCATTTTAGCGTCTGCTCCTTTGCACGATTCATTTGATTTTATTTATTTGTTCACGTGATCTGAAATGTAAATGGGAAGACCAGCATTTATATATTCAAGTTGCCCTTGAGAATTTGGTGATGGACTCACTGTTAGTATAAATCAGAATGGCCTGTAAAAGTCAGCCAGCATTTTGAACTGAGAAGTTGTTATCTGTATCACAATTCCGAATTGATTTAATGTCTACTGTTTAGCAATAGTAGGTACAGTATTTATAATGGAACACCAGCTTATAGCTGACATGTTGTTTGTTGTGATGTGTGTTACTAGTATGGGCACTGTACACACTTTAATTGTTCATTGCTATTGGTTTTAGTCAGTGTGTGTGTGTTTAATTTGTCTCATAATTATCGTTATCTTTAGGCAGTTCCTTGGCATTAGAAGGTAGCATCCTTCCTTGCACTCTCCAGGGTGATGGGTTGGGAGATGGCTGCAAGTGTGGTGTCCAGTCTGCAGTCTCTGCCATGTGTGGTTAGTGGGGCTGGAAGAGTTGGGTAGGTGAGGTGATTGGAGGTTTGTGTATCTCCCTAAGTTGTTTCAGACTTAAACTAGATGTTACTGAATTCCAACTTTTTAAACTCCTTTGTGGGACATGGGGCTGGGCCCAGCATTTATTACCCATCCCTAGTTGCCCTTGAGAAGGTGGTGGTGAGCTGCCTTCCTGAACCACTGCAATCCACCTGCTGTGGGTTGATCCATAAAGCCCTTAGGGAGGGAATTCAAGGATTTTGACCCAGCAAAAGTGAAGGAACAGCGATATATTTCCATGCCAGGATGGTGAGTGGCTTGGAGGAGAACTGGCAGATGGTGGTGTTCCCATGTTTCTGCTACCCTTGTTCTTCTGGATGGGGTTTGGAAGGTGCTGCCTAACATGAATTTCTGCAGTGCATCTTGTAGATAGTACACATTGTTACTACTGAGTGTTTGCTGGTAGAGGGAGTGGATGTTTGTAGATGTGGTGCCAATCAAACAGGCTGCTTTGTCCTGGATGGTGTCAAGCTTCGCGAGTGTTGTTGGAGCTGCGCCCAATCCAGGCAAGTGGGGGGTATTCCATCACACTCCTGACTGGTGCCTTGTAGATGATGCTTCATTTACCTCCATGTCTCAGCTACAGTGAGTGCATGCTTGCCTTCATCTTCTATCTCAGTGTCGCAATTTTAAAAGCTACCCAGTTTAAGCTGAATGCCTTGCGTTGACTTGATAATGCAGTCTGGTAAATACCTAGAAATCCCACACCAGGAAGAGGATAGTCCAGGATGATTTCTCTGAAGAGTGTGTGATAACTCAAAACTTATGTCTCACACCCCAGTTTGTGAATGAAATGAGAGGTTATTGAGCCTACAACTGCCCTGTGTCTGAATCTGCCTGATTTGGGGTGTTCCACCCTAGGTTTCGGGACGGCTGATGGATTGTCTGTTGTGAGGATACAGTTTTCTGAATTCTTGTCTTCAAAAGCCAGTTTGCTTCTTGGCTCATTTCTACAACCCATTCCAGTTTAAGTTGTTTCTAGCTGCTGTGCATTTGCCTTCCTTGGTCTTCACTCCTCGCTCCTTGCTCTCATTCCTCAATCCAAGTCCTCGTTGAGTCCTCGCTCTGTTGGTGAAAGGTCTTCTCTGCCTGATCTCCCCTGGGAGCTGAGTGATTTAGCATGGCTGTGAAACATCTTCTCCATTGCACAGTGCTCCAGCCTAACAAGGTCTAACAAGGCCTTGCATAGTGCAGAACTCGCCCAGTGTTGTACACAGGTCTGAGAGGTCGGATATGAACTCTCAACCTTCCCCATCAGAGATGGGAGTGTTCCCAACAGTTCAGCCTCTGGTTGATATTGAGTTGGTGTGCTGCAGTTGGAGGGGGAAGAGTTGGAGTGATATATAGAGGAGTCAGTGGGAGGGTGGAGGGCAGTAAGTCGGATTCGGGTCCCTGTTCAGTCAGTATCGTTAGCCTCACTGCATGGATCTTGGGTGAGGACAGGAGCAGGCTCCCTGACTCAGCACTCACGAACATGCTCTCACTGAGAAACAAGCCCTGCCTTCGGGCAGAACCCTGCCAAGCTCAAAATGAGCAGCATCCTGCATCGTGAGTCAGCAAGAGAGAAAACAAGACTCGCAGCAAATTGAAACAAGGGTGCTATTCTTTTCGCTGAGCGCTGTAGGCAGTCAGTGTGGGTAATGTTCGTTCTGTGTTCCTGACCTGGTGCTGCAAACTTAGCTGAATCAGCACTTGCCGCAACTTCTTCTGAAGTTTATCTTTTTTACGAGTTGGTCCGTGACGGGTCACGCCGAATACTCGTTGTGGGTGATTCTCACGCTCCACTCGCCATTCCAGGGGATTGATTATCTCCTCAGTGGGAGTATTTGTTAGACTGTCAGAGAGAAGGGAAACATTGAGTCAAATTGTGTGTTTTTGCCCAGCTCTGATCTTTTCAGCAAGCTTTTGCTATATCTGGTGAAGCATAAGGAAGTGAATAATTGTGGAAAACATGTAACAATGATCTCAGTGAAATAAAATGAAGGGATTTGCACAGACTGTCGGAGAATCCATTCTCTCAAACAACTTACTGGAATTCTTCTACCGATGGGAGAGAATTTCTTCCTGTTTAGTCACAGTGTCATATAGCATGGAAATAGACTCTTCAGTCCAACCTGTCCATGCCATCCATAATCCCAAACTCAACTAGTGTCACCTGCCTGCTCCTGGCCCAGGTCCCTCCAAACATTATTTATTTATGTATTTATCCAACTGTCTTTTAAATGTTGTAACTGTACCCACATCCACCACTTTCTCTAGAAGGTCATTGCACACACAATCCACTCTGTGTAAAAAACAAAACAAAAAATGCCCCTCATGTCTGTCTTAAATCTTCCTCTTCTCATCTTAAAAATAATCCTGGATGAGATTCCGGGAATGGTCAAGCCTGGGAATGAGATTTTTTTTTCTCTGCTGGTGGAACCATGCCCAATTATTGGGAAGTTGCATGAGTTTATCTGTTTGCCCCACGATTGCTTGTGGAGGTTTTGAGGAGTGGGATTGACTTGCTGCAGAGTTGCAGGCAGGGAGCTGGGCAAAAAGCAGGAGATTTCCTACTGGCCAGTGCACAAGATCACCATCGTCCTTGGGCAGCACAGTGGCTCAATGGTTAGCACTGCTGCCTCACAGCACCAGGGACCCGGGTTCAATTCCCACCTCGGGCAACCGTCTGTGTGGAGTTTGCACGTTCTCCCCGTGTCTACGTGGGTTTCCTCCGGGTGCTCCGGTTTCCTCCCACAGTCTAAAGATGTGCAGGTTAGGTGAATTGGCCATGCTAAATTGCCCATAGCGATAGGTGCATTAGTCAGGGGTAAATGTAGGGGAGTGGGTTGATCTTCGGAGGGTCAGTGTGCACTTGTTGGGCCGAAGGGCCTGTTTCCACACTGTAGGGAATCTAAGCTAATCTAATCCTTCAGGCCCAGTTATATTGGGTTCAAATGATCAGAAGCAGAGAGAGATAAATGATTCATATCTCCTCACACTTCAGATCTTGTTCATATTCAACAGCAAACCATGAAAGTACACAGTGAAATTAATTAGCTTCTGGTTATACCCACTTGTCAACCTGTTGAGGACCTTGAGTCTTGCTTAATAGTCAACTTGGAAGAGTATGTACCAAGTCCCATTGTCATTTTCAGTGTTGGTCCACTTTAATAGTGTAGATATGATGCACCCAGTTTGTGCACTTAGCAATGGGATTCTGCTTTACCATTGTTTCTCATCAGCTCTGACTTAGCCTCATGTTACCTGTTGCTTCCATTTTGGAAAGACCTCTCCCATTCTCTGACACGCTCCTGTGTGCAGTTTCTCTCCCTAAACCGCTTGTATCCTTCCTTTCATTGTCCCGCCCCTGAACCCTTACTCATGAGACTGAAGGAGGAGGGAGCATTGAGTGTGAGAGAGGGGACAGTGACAGACTGGATAGAGAGAGAATTGGAGAGCGGTAGAGGAATGTGACAAGTTGGGGGATGGTCGATGGAACAAGTTACGTTCTGTATCTTTTGAAGTTTTATTTATTTTTGAATATAGGAACCTAATAAAGTTCAGTACTTTTAATTACAGAATATTGTGTTTTGATTTTTTTTTCTGATAGGCAAAGTTTTGCTGAACCAAGCAACAGTTTTTACATTATTTGTACTGGAAATACCTGATTCATTTCGAGGTGCCTCATTTAAAGTTTCACTTTTTTAAGAACGCAGCGACAACATTCAGCAACAAATTACTGTGTCAGAAATAAAAACAGAGAATGCTGGAGAAACTCAGTAAGTCTGTCACTGCCTGTGGAGAGAGAGACAGTGTCAAGGTTTCAAGTCCAGTATAACATTTCTTTGAAACTACTGCCCCTAGATGTGCCTTCGACTGCCTCAAAGTGGAAGGGCCAGGTTAAGTGTGAAGGTTAGCTTTTCACTGCACAGTGAGGTAAGACGTTGTAAATCCCCACTCTCCCACAGTATAATGTGGCTCACTCTGAGCAATCCTCTTAATTTTTCAGTGACACACTGCTTTGCCTCTTTTCTCTCCCTATCCCACATCTATCATCACCCTTTCAGGGTCTCCCTCTGCTGTTGCTCACTTATTCGTGTCTGTGTGTCTCAAAGTTTGAGTTATGGAGTGTGAAAAAGTACACAATGGAAAAAGATTTGAGATCCAGTGCTCGGGATCTAAGATCAGTGTGGGGTCAGCATGAAGGCCAGTGATGTCACTGTCTGAATGTGACTCCAGATTGAGGTTACTTCCCCTAAGGAAGGTGCTGGGGCTGGTAGCTGCCCTGAACTGCTGCCTGACTGGTACAACGTGCACAGCTGACTCAATACTTTGCTGTCACCCTCTCTTCACAGGAAATCCTTTGAGTTTGAGGATGCACAGGGTCTTCAGATCCTCCTGACACCAGCAATGAGTGGAAGCAATACTAGCGAAGATGGCAACAAGGTGAAAGTGACACTTGCCCACACAGTGTCTGAAGAGAATCTGTATGAGGATATTATAAGTAAGCAGTGTCATTCCACTGTTCTATTTGAGCTGTTGAATTCTCTTCCCTGCACTTCTAGACACAATTCCCCAGATTGCCAGCACATCATCTGAGAGCGTTGCTGTACTTTAGTATCAAGTGGCAGTACATCTGTAACCTATTTACGCTACATTAGTGACTGCCAAAGCAAGAAGAGCAGGAAATGGGAGATTAAAGGAATTTTTACAGAGGTCATTAAAGCAGTGATAGGTTGTCAATAGATAATTAGTTTTGGGAAAGAGGGAACCCAGGTGCTGAGTGGGGGGAGTAGATGTTGGTTCACGGGCACTGTGCTGGAGTGGAGTTGTGTAAAGAGAAGACTGTCTGGGAGAGGGGCACCAAATCAGGGTTGGTGTTGGGGAAGGGGAGATTCCAGTGGGATCTGGGTATCTTTAATCTTTCGTTCTCTCACGTATACAGATCCCAGTTGTGCTGCTGTTGGGGGAGGCTCATTGAGTTCTGGCACTTTCTCCAGGGAGGGGCTATAAATTCGAGAGTCATCATCAAGAATCAAGGCTGCTTGTTGGATGGCTCAGCTTGCAGTTCGCTTCATCTTCCAGAGCACAGCCGTACGGTTTCTCCCCGTCACATACTGTCCTTTGTTCCTATCCTTAATAGACTCTTCACCTCTGACTCGCCTCCTGCTCTGTTTCTACCCACAGGCCTCAACCACATACTGACACTAGATTACATCATCAGTGACTCTTTGCTTTTTCCAAACCCATAGCAATAAAACTGTCTTTGAGAGGATCCACCTGCCAATTCTGCACCTCCTTAACCCACTGTTCTAATTTTTTCATGATCTTTTCTCTCTGAGGTTCTCAAACATGTTTTCAGTCAGCCCCATCTTTGTCTCTCGAAGAAGCCCCAGTTTTGAATGCATTAAAGTTGGTGTACAAAGTTAAAAATCACACAACACCACTTCACCATACACTGGTGAAGGAGCAGCACTCTGAAAACTAGTGCTTCCAATTAAACCAGTTGGACTATAACCTGGTGTTCTTTGATTTTCTAAGTTTGTACACCCCAGTCCAACATCAGCATATCCAAATCGTTAAAGTTGGTGGTCTCCCTGCCAATGGTATTGAAGTGGTTCCAGCAGGCCTTCCTCTCTGTCTAGATTTCCTTGACTTTGTGCTGGTAACAAGCACACCTCCACACACACACCCCCCCCCCCCCCCCCCCCACATCCTTCCTCCTTGTGCCTCTGCTCAGTTCTGTGCCAACAGGCCGAACAACCACCTTGTGCGCTGTAAGACTCTGTGAAGGGGAATTGCTGTGAATGTCACTGCCATGCCAGCACCTGGCCTAGGTTCACCTGCTGAAGGCTCACCAAGCGAGCTGCTAGCTGGATGGCTGCTCATTAAGAGAAGGGGGAGCTAAGAGAGTGAGTGCACACAGTACATAGTGAGCAAGGCTAAGCTGCCAGTGACGGGGGACCAAGGGGAATGATCACCTTGATATTCACTGCTCCTGTTTGCTGTTGGAAGCAATCCTGTGACACCCCGGAAGGAGGCTGTGACATTTAATGCCCACTGTTTCAAGTTACCTGGAATGTCTGTCAAAATCCCAAAATGGACAGAGTGAGGATCAGAAAGTGGATCTCCTTCTGGCTGGTTTGCTGTCTGCTCGATTGGTTTTGGGTGAAATTGAATCCTCTGCTTTCTTTAATGTCCCATTAGGTTTGATTCCCTCGTCTGGTGCGAATAACGTCCACTCCTGAGGAGCTATGTAGTTCAATCCTGCTAACCCCATGTTCAACAGGACCGATGCAATGCATGGTGCCCAATTGGCAAAACAGAGGCTGGTTCACACCCAGCTGAGTCCGAGCTGGAGGCTGGATGGGCAAGTGTACCCACCTGGCCTTGTACATGTGCACGCTCAAAACCAGCCTTTATAAACAGCATTGTCGAAAAGCTGGAATAATTTTTTAACCGTGTGCCCAGCAACATTTTAAAAAATAAGTTTATTCAATTAAAATCAAGTTACCTGGGCAATTTAGCTAGATGCCGTATGATGTGAAACTACCATACAAGCAGTGAAACCGTCTCGTTCCTCACTGCTATCCCACTTCACTTGGATTGCCATGAACTGTCCAAGATAACCAACCTGATATTCGGCAAAATCTAAAACCTGGCGTAATCTCGCAGCCCAGGCTGTGGGTTTTGTGAGTGCACCCAGAGTGATGAGTGTAGTACCCTGCTGTTGGCAGTGTGGGCAAATCAGTTGAAGTTTGATTTGCCACTCTAATGTGGCCCATCGTAATTGTAGGTATACTGGGTGCAATTGCTGAATGACATAATATTAACAGCACAGAAAGAGGCTATTCTGTGCAATAGGTCTGTGCTAGTCTAACACTCATGGAAGCCCTCTGTCACCACGTCAATACTGCCTCCTGTCCCATCAACCCGTCTATGACTTTGATTCGAGGTTGATTTTCTGGAGCTAGCGCTGCTCACTCTCCAGGGAGCCCTGGTGTGCAGACTGATAGACCAGCTTCAGGGATGCTTTGTAGAATCTCTGACAAATGGCAAGGAAGAAACCAATATCCTAGTGAGCTCAATCAAGGAACAGGAAGACTTCATTCCTTCCCTCTGCCCTGACCTTTGGAATGAGTCCATCCCAGGAAGCGCTCTGACCTCTCACCCAAAACAGGTACATGTCAGGATGGAGTGTGCTTGCTAGAACCAGCTCCATCCAATCAGAACTTTCTCTGCCAGTTGCCATCAGCCAGGTTGGCCAATGATAGAGTCCAGCTTTGGGATCAGCTCTCTGTATGTTATAATCCTCTTCAGCTCTTGCTTCGTCAGAGAAGGTGATGAGTCAGTTAACCATTACTTCATTGTTCAGTTCTGGTCTTGATGTTAACAGTGCCTGAGTGATTAAAGTGTCCCTGTCACAAATCATTCTGCACTGTCCCACTCCGTGTCGCTTGCTAGCTGGGCTCTGCTTGCTCTCACCTGCAGTGACTATGAGCATTGGCATCTTCCCATAGGCAGCACTTATCTGATCAGCTTGTACCTCCTCTATCTTGGCTTTAGGCCTTTCCAAGGAGAATCCATACGAAGACATCAAGTTCACCCCGTCGCTTCTGTTGAGAGGGAAGAGAGTCTGGGGATCACCAACCACACGCCCCAGGAGACCTCCCAAGGTAAGAATTCCAGGCTAAACTGGCATTGACGTTGCGAATACGAAGCACCCCTCATGTGAGCGCACCCACCAAACAAGATCATGGTCCTTTATAGAGCTGATCCTTTGTCAGAATTGGAAAGCAAGCATTTATAAAGCGCCTTCCATGACCTCAGCATGTACGACAGTCGATGGGGAACTTATTGAAGTGCAGTCACTGTTATAATGTTGAAGAGTGCGGTGCTGGAAAAGCACATCCGGTCAGGCAGCATCCGAGGAGCAGGAGAACAATGTTTCAGGCATTGCGGCTGAAACGTCGACTCTCCTGCTTCTCGGATGCTGCCTGACCAGCTGTGCTTTTCCAGCACCACATTCTTCGACTCTGATCTGCAGTCCTCACTTTCTCCCACTGTAATAATGTCACCAATTTATGCACAGCAAGCTCCCACAAGCAGCAGCGTGATCATTAGTTAAATTGATGTTTAGTCAGAGTGCTAGGTGGATAAATATTGGTCAGAGCATGAGAGAAAATCCCCTGCTCTTCCCTAGAATACAGTACTGGGAATGTTGACCTCTGTCTGAGAGGTACATCTCAGCAGAATTTCTCTCATTGGAAAAACACCAGCTCTCCCCTATGATAGTGTACTGGGAGCGCTGGCCTGCAATATTCACCAAGGCGTCTTGAAATTACAGGTATGGGGCATCCTGCGCTAGGTTTAAAAAGAAGGCACTGGTAACCAAATCAGTGCCAGTTAACCCTACCAACAGTGTGTGGTCTGGAGCACCACTAACCATGTGACTCAGTCCTTACAGCTTCAACTGAGGTTACTCTGGGTCTACACTGACAGGGGAAAGATGGCAGGAATATAGGAAGGAGAGAGAGTGACTCACAAGATTTTGGCCACTTGTGACAAATTTCTTTGCAGTCAATTTAAAGCTTCCTCATGGACTAGTCTTGTACCCATCTTTGTATTATCCATTTAATCCGCAAAATTAACAGCCATACATTTGGTGCCTCCATACTGATCGTTGACCTATAGAGTCTTGAGATGTACAGCAGGGAAACAAGTCCTTCGGTCCAACTCATCCATGCCGACCAGATATCCTAAATTAATCCACTGCCATTTTCCAGCACTAGGCCTATATCCCTCTAAACCCTTCCTATTCATGTGCCCATCCAGATGCCTTTTAAATATTGTAATTGTACCAGCCCCCACCACTTCCTCTGGTAGCTCATTCCATACATGCACCATCCTTTGCATGAAAAAGTTGCCCCTTAGGTCCCTTTTAAATCTTTCCCCTCTCACCTTAAACCTATGCCCTCTAATTCTGGACTCTACTACTTTGGGGAAAGACCGTAATTGTTCACCCTATCCACGCCCCTCGTGACTTTATTAATTTCTGTACGGTCACCCTTCAGCCTCCAGGGAAAACAGCCCAAGCCTATTCAGTCTCCCGCTATAGCTGAAACCCTCCAACCCTGGCAATATCCGTGTAAATCTTTTCTGAACCCTTTCAAACTTCACAACATCTTTCCTGTAGCTGGGAGATCAGAATTGCGCACAATATTTACAACAGTAGTGTAACCAATGTACAGCTGCAACATGACCTCCCAACTCCTATACTGTACTCAGTGCACTGACCAAAGGAAAGCATATCAAACACCACCTTCACTATCCTATCTACCTGCGACTCCACTTTCAAGGAGCTATGAACCTGCACTCCAAGGTCTCTTTGTTCAGCAACACTCCCCAGGGCCTTACCATTAAGTGTGTAAGTCCTGCCCTGATTTGCCTTTTCAAAATGTAATACCTCACATTTATCTAAATTAAACTCCATCTGCCACGTCTTAGCCCATCACCCATGTGATCAAGATCCTGTTGTAATCCGAGGTATTTGTTATCCACTACACCAGCAATTTTGGTGTCATCTGCAAATTTACTAACTATACCTTCTCTGTTCACATCCAATTCATGTTTATAAACAATGAAAAGTAGTGGACCCAGCACCGATCCTTGTGGCACTCCACTGGTCACAGGCCTCCAGTCTGAAAAGCAACCCTCCACCACCACCCTCTGTCTTCTACCTTCAAGCCAGTTTTGTATCCAAATGGCTAGTTCTCCCTGTGTTCCAAACCATCTAACCTTGTTAACCAGTCGACCATAAGGAACCTTGTCGAATGCCTTACTGAAGTCCATAAAGATCACGTCCACTGCTCTGCCCTCATCAATCCTCTTACTTCAAAAAAAAATTCAATCATGTATATGGTGCCTCCATACTGATTTGGAGATGCTGGTGTTGTACTGGGGTGGGCAAAGTTAAAAATCTCACATCACCAGGTCATAGTCCAACAGGCTTATTTGAAAGCACGAGCTTTTGGAGCACTGCTCTTTATCAGGTGGTTGTGGAGTATAAGATTGTAAGACACAGAAAGCTCACTAACCTTTTGGTCCTGTCTCTGGCTGCCCTGTCTCTTAGAGTTGTTGGCTATTACAGTTGGAGCTTCCTGTTCAGATGGCACTTTCCCAGAATCTCTGGAGTTTTCCTGAATTGAAACTCTTGTGTCCATTCATTCCTGATGAAGGGCTTTTGCCCGAAATGTCGATTTTCCTGCTCCTTGGATGCTGCCTGATCGGCTGTGCTTTTCCAGCACCACTCTAATCTAGACACTTGTGTTAAGTCTGGAGTTTGGGCGGCACGGTGGCACAGTGGTTAGCACTGCTGCCTCACAGCGCCAGAGACCTGGGTTCAATTCCCGCCTCAGGCGACTGTGTGGAGTTTGCACATTCTCCCCGTGTCTGCGTGGGTTTCCTCCGGGTGCTCCGGTTTCCTCCCACAGTCCAAAGATCTGCAGGTTAGGTGTATTGGCCATGCTAAATTGTCCAGAGTGTTAGGTAAGGGGTAAATGTAGCGGTATGGGTGGGTTGTGCTTCGGCGGGTCGGTGTGGACTTGTTGGGCCGAAGGGCCTGTTTCCACACTGTAATTTAACCTAATCTAAGTCCATCACCATTTGGAAATGTTGGCCCTGAGTATGGATTATTTTCTCCATTCCCCCCAGATTCAACTCAGGCCTTTGAGCTGGTGTGAGATGATTATTTCAATAGAATCAATATGCAGGGTTACAGGGAATAGACTCATAACGCTCATTTAGAGAGTGATGCAGACATAATGGGTCAAATCGCCTGGTTCTGTACCCGGACAATTCTGAGATTCTTCACAGCTCGTGACAAACAAAGTGTCAGAATTGTCCAAATCACAGAAACAAACAGCAAAAGTTTTTGAATGTCACTTAAACGTCACAGTGATACACCCACTGAAGCTATAGCACATTATGGTGATTGGGCACAGAAAGATCCCATTGGGCAAAGGAGTCCGAATCTGTTATGGCTGTATAGATTGTGGTGAGTAGCAATGCAGAGTAACTCAGCCATGGCCCGTGTTTGCCATTTGTTAATGAGTGACCTGTTTCTTCACAATCATGAGCTATTTCAACTACTAGAAAGAGCAGTCACATTTTTGGGGAAACAATTGTTCCATCTGTACTTCATACACATCCAGGCAAAGGATGCAGATGTTCCTTATTGATATAGACAAGGAATTGAGAACTGAGAAGCACAGAGAACAAATGAATGGGGAGAAGGAAGCTGAAGATTGGCCAAAGAAGCCCAGAGTGGGTGATCATGAACCTCCTCTTGGTCCACAGCCAAGATCCCATAACCATATTTGCCCAACGGCAAGGTGGCAAATTAACACACTCTCTGTATTCTGGGTGGCTCAGTGGTTAGCACTGCTGCCTCACAGTGCCTGGGACCTGAGTTTCATTCCTCCCTCAGGTGACTGTCTGTGTGGAGTCTGAACATTCTCCCGTAACTGTGTGGGTTTCCTCCCATAGTCCAAAGATGTGCAGCTTGGGTGGGTTGGCTATGCTCAGTTGCCCACAGTGTCTAGGGATGTGCAGCTAGAAGGATTAGCCTTGGGAAATGCAGGGCTATCGGGATAAGGTTGGGGGTGGGTCTTGATGGGATGCTCTTTAGACAGTCAGTGTGGACTCATTGGGCTGAATGGCCTGCTTCCACACTCTAGGGATTCTATGAGTTTATGAAGTTCATTACTCTAGTTGACTTTGGCTATCTGCATGGAATAACAAAGGCAGGTTATCTTCCCCACTCCCCGAAGCACAACATCACCAGTGGAAATCTGCTGGTGCAAATTTATGAAGAGAAATTATGGGAAAGGTCAACATCTGTAAAATGTTCCAAGATCTTTCCTGGAACGGAATGGATTCAGGAGGAGGGTAGGTTGTTATCATGTTGACACACTCGGACAGGCGCACCCTCACCGACTGTGTGAGCTTCCTCTGTCAAAGCATGCTCCAACCATCAAGTTAAACATCTTCCACCCGGAACGAGGAACCTGTGCCAAATCTTAACAGCTGCTGGATACAGTCGCTGCAGTGAAACTTTTACAACCTGTCAATCCATTTCTTCAGAGGTTTATTGCACAGATCATTAAAATGTGGTCATCAGGTTCTCAGAAAGGCAATTGGAATGTGAACCTTTTCAGCTACAGTGAAAGAATGTAATGTGAGGAAGGTTCACTCCAGCAACGTAATATCCACCACAGCTGGAGTACTCCCAACTGTTAAGGATACCACGTGTTTCCACTTTGGTTATGGGAGGAATGCAGTACAGTTTCCAGAACTGAGAGGATAGTAATTACAGAATTATCACAATGAAGGAGACCATTCAGTCTATCATGTCTGCACTGGCTTTCCAAATGAGCAATTCACTTAGTGTCATTCTTTTGCCTTCTTCCTGTAACTATGCATGATGTTCCTTTTCAATTAATTCCCCTCTGAATGCATGGATTGAACCCCTGCCTTTATCACCCCCTCAGGCAGTGAATCCCATGCATAGAGATTACTGAATTATCTCTGCAGCCAAATGCACCCATTCTTGTCAGCCATAGATGACCTACCAAGCAAAACCTATCAAATAGCTTCTGTGGTCCTGATAGACTGGTAGCTATACATGATTAAAGGATTTGAACATCCTACTTTTCTCAACTGGTTTGGAAATCTTCAATGAACTCTGCCCAGTCTGGCAGAGTCAACAAGAGAAGATTGCACAGTCTGTTATGGGTATCTCTCTGTCTCTCTCTGTCTCTCTCTGTCTCTCTCTGTCTCTCTCCTAAAAATATCTAGTCTGGAGAGTGGATGGTGCAATGTGTCAAATCGTTTGAAATGTTGTTTTAAATTCATTCACGGGGTGAGGGTATCGCTGGCCAGGCCATTGATAATCCCAGACAGCTGTTAAGAGTCCACCACATTGCTGTGGGTCTGGAGTCACACGAAGGCCAGACCAGGTAAGGATGGCTGTTCCTTTTCCTAAACGGCATTAGTGACCCAAATGGGTTTTTCCAACATTGGCAATGGATTCATGGACATCATGATTCCAGATTTTTATTGAATTCAAGTTCCACCATCTGCTGTGGTGGAGTTCAAATCCTGGTCCCCAGAACATTATCTGGATCTCTGGAGTGACAGTCCAGTGATCACATCACTAGGCCATGGCTGCCAGAAACACCCCTGCACCACCTCCTCCCACCCCTCTTGTTGCATTGGATTCAGTTGCAATTGTGATGAATAACAAATTTGTTCTGGTATCCCTTACCAGTTCTGCCTACAATGGTCCCACATGTTGGTGCTGAGTCCAGTTTACAGAGGATGCTGGATTCTGGACCCAGAAATCCTCGAAAGTGTCAAGACTGCCTTTTTGATAATGTAATTTGTGAAGGGTGTCACAAACAGACCTGTCCGGTGGCCTCTCGGAGTTATGGCCTGTCCAGTGGCCTCTCGGAGTTATGGCCTGCTGCTGTACAATGGCAGTATGAGCTAGCTCGGGCACACAGGTGATGCACAAAGCTCACTCCTTAATGGTAACTTCCCTGATTAGTCTGGCCCTTACTGCTGGCAGGGCAACGTTCAATCCTTGAAGTCCCGGCTGTTCTGACAAGATGCAAGAATAACAGGACAGGAATAACAAATCCCTGGGTGCTCTCTGTCAGTGCTGGCACCAAAACAAAATACCTGATTTTAACCTCCTTTGATCTCTGATGTCTTGGAAACACTAATGAGTGACTTCATTATTACTCAGTGTCTGCCTTGTCTAGGAAGGAGACCAGAATTGCACAAAATATTCCAAAAGTCGCCTAACCAATGCCCTGTACAGCCATAACGTGACCTCCCAACTCAGATACTCAACACTCTAACCAATAACGGAAAGTATACCAAACGCCTTCTTCATTATCCTATCTACCTGCGAGTCTACTTTCAAAGAGCTATGAACCTGCACTCCAAGGTCTCTTTGTTCAGCAACACTCCCTAGGACCTTACCATGAAATGTATTATGAATAAGACTGGTCTCAACATGCTTCACACACCCTCACCAAAGGAAATAGCAAACATGTGAAACCACTTGGAAGCCTGCACTGGCCCATGAAGGTAAATCTGTGGAGAACCAGGATTCATGGAAGAAGTTGTGGCCACCCCTGTTCCAGGTTAACATTCAGGCTTTTCCTGAGAGAGCGAGTCAGGATGTAGCACTTGCTCCATCACAACTCCTCCCAAGGCAAAACCAATCTACAAGCCTGCACAAATCTCATCAAACCTGTGATGAGGATTCAGATTAGTAATCAGCAACAATTGGATGGCTCTGTGCTATTAGCTGGCTACTAACTCCTAGAACTTCTCCAGAAGTGGTAGAGTCGACACTCTGGAGTTGACCTAGGATCTAAGACAGAGGGAAGAGAATCTGTGTTGGAGGAAGTGGGGAGGGGCTCAGAAGAGGCAGGCAATTAATACAGCGTAGTCAGCATGGCTTTGTGTGTGGGAAATCATGCTTCACAAATTTGATTGAGTTTTTTTGAAGTAACAAAGAGGATTGATGAGGGCAGAGCAGTGAACGTGATCTATATGGACTTCAGTAAGGCGTTCGACAAAGTTCCCCATGGGAGACTGATTAGCAAGGTTAGATCTCACGGAATACAAGGGAGAACAAGCCATTTGGTTACAGAACTGGTTCAAAGGTAGAAGACATAGGGTGTGATGGAGGAGGGTTGTTTTTCAGACTAGAGGCCTGTGACCAGTGGAGTGCCACAAGGATCGGTGCTGGGGCCACTACTTTTCGTCATTTGTATAAATAATTTGGATGTGAGCATAGGAGGTATAGTTAGCAAGTTTGCAAGTGACACCAAAATTGCAGGTGTAGTGAACAGTGAAGAAGGTTACCTCCGATTACAACGGGATCTTGACCAGATGGGCTGAGGAGTGGCAGATGGAGTTTAATTTAGATAAATGTGAGGTGTTGCATTTTGGAAAAGCAAATCAGGGTATAATTGAGGAATATTTCTGCAAAAAACTGAGCAAAATATTTTCCGTCCACTTGAGTGGGAGAGAAGGGGGTGTCCTCTCAGACCTCCAATTGCAGTGACACAGACTAACATGGGAATGTTCATTCCACCCCCTCTAGCTTCCACCCAAACCTGCCAGCCTCCTGGGCCAAGCTCAGGAGAGTAAAAGCTGGAAGCCTGCAGAGCTGAGGAAGATCAGCAAGGAGAACACCTCCCCACTGCTTCGGAATAACCTCCAGCCACCTGCTGTAACCCACGAGGATCCCATCAGTGGCGATGCCTTTGTGAAAAAGAGAAAAAGGATCCCAGCGGTGAGTTAAAGGTGACATATCCACCTATCCAAATTTACCAAAGCCATCACTATGCACAGTTTTGCTCAAAGCATGCTATTCCAAAGAAATATTGATAGAGGAAATGAATGGATAAAACAGTAAATTCTAGGAGCTATGTTGGTAAGAGGATGTAATGCGGAAACATTACACAACAATAATTTGTACAGCGCCTTTAATGTAATTAAATGTCCCAAGGCATATTAGAAAATTAGATAAGATACTGAGCCACATATGATGACATTAAGTCAAGTGATCAAAAACTGGATCTGTTGTGATTGTAGCAAGGACCAGCTGGAGCTCATAGAATATGAGTTCCCTGATTGGGGCTGTTAATCTGGTCCAATCAGGGAGCCCTGATATAAACAGGAGTGTCAGATATTCTGTCAGAGGCTGTGCCAGAGTCAAGAACTACCCACATGTAAATAAAGGGTGACTTGGTGATGGGATACTGGCCTCTGTGGAGTTATTTCATGGTCAAACAGGTTTTAAGTAGTAATTTTGAAGTGAGTTAGGGAGGGAATTCCAAAACTTAGGACATGGGCAATTTAGATTAGGTTAGATTCACTACAGTGTGGAAACAGGCCCTTCTGCCCAACAAATTCATACCAACCTTCTGAAGAGTGACCCACCCAGACCATTCCCCTACATTTACCGCTGACTAATGCACTTAACAATATGAGCAATTTAGCATGGCCAATTCACCTGATCAGCACATCTTTGGATTGTGGGAAGAAACCAGAGCACCGGGAGAATGTGCAAACTCCACACAGTCACCCAAGGCAGAAATCGGACCCAGGTCCCTGGCGCTATGAGGCAGCAGTGCTAACCACTGAGCCACCCTGCTGCCCAATTTAAGACTAAACAGTGGAGCAATTACACTCAAACATTTGCAAAACTAAAGAACTGCTAGCTCAACCCAAGACCCAGGTGTAACTGGCTATTAAATTGAGAGACGTTACACTTGACAACAACAGGGTATCATCACTAAAAGCCAAAATAAAATTCTGCCTCAATATTTCTGCAAAACCTGTTTGTTTTGTCTGTCCTATCCATTCTATGTGTGAATGAATGAGTGTTGCGATTTACAGGAGAAATAGCTTAATTTTGCTTTTTAGTGATTAGCAGCTTGCTTTTCTCACATATTAGAGAAAGGCTTGTTACAATGTTTTGTTTATTAATGAAACCTGGTGTGAGTTCTGTTTTATCGTTGATAATGGTCACAGTCAGGCATTTACTTAGACGACTCATGGAGTAATGGGACTTGATTTCCAGCACTCTGTTCCCATCAGAGTTGTGATGGGACGACAATGATGTCAGAAGTTCACCTCCAAACCAACCAAGTTTGTGAAGTGATAGGTTTAATCTGCAGAGTGTTGCCAAGGAGAGGGGGTGAAGCTGGTAGCTAGGGACCGCAAAGCGTTGATTTTGAAATTTAGCCATACTCAAAACTTTAGTTTTGCTAAAAATTTGGAAGTGTGCTGTGAGGCTGTGGTCATTGATGGCCTGCTGTTCTATTTCAGTTGGTTCTAAAGATCCAGGCAGTGTACGATATGAAGAGAGGAAAGAAAAAAGTGAAAGCTCTGACCTCTTCAGGATCCGACTCCACGCCCGTGAAAGGTACGGAGCAATATTCATCAGTTTATTCTGAACAGTATTTATTAGTGCAAGCTATTTAAGTAATCAAAGCTAGGCTTTAAGGCATAAGGGTATTAAGCTGCCATTTATTAAGTACAGTTGTTACATTCCTCATTTTAATATTTGAATGATTGAACCATTTCAGACATCCAAAATGTTAATATGGTTAAATGGCTCTGTTTGTTGTTTATTCAGTAGGATCAGTGTTGCACGCAATGGAACTGTGTTGAGTCACTGGTTATTCAGCAGATTAAGGGTTAATGTGGAACTGTGAAGAGTCACTAATTATTCTGAGTAAGGATTACTCACTGTAGTACTGTACTGAATCACTATTTATTCAGTAAGACATAGTTCATTATGAGGCATAAAGAATGGAAAGAATTATCTAAAATTACAATAGATCTGATACTTCTGCTGTTAAGAAATGGTTGGAAGTAATGCTCGGATAATTGGATCAACATCCGAGGATTCACAGCAAACAATATTGTATTTTGAAGTTCAATGTTTTTTTTATTCATGTATAGACTGAACCTTAACACTAAACGATTAGTGCAAAGGACAATGATTAAAAGGGTGTGGGATAGTTTGCAGTGTAAGGACACTGTCAAAGGTAGAACTGTGCCCCACTGACCCAGTCTGTAATGCAGTAAGCAGCTTGTCTTTGGCCTGTTGGTAATCATCTGTCATTGCTCACCCAATGGCCCCTGAAACTGACTGTGAGAAACAAGATTGCTGGCAACACTCTTCCCCAGTGTTGGTGTCACAACAGACAACAAATCCCTCCCTTGAAACACCCACTCCATCCACCCCATTACAGTGGTTAACACTGCTGCCTCACAGCGCCAGGGACCTAGGATCAATTCTACCCTCGAGCGACTGTCTTTGTGGAGTTTGCACATTCTCCCCAGGTCTACGTGGGTTTCCTCCAGATGCTCCGGTTTCCTCCCACGGTCCAAAGATGTACAGGTTATGTCGATAGGATCATGCTAAATTTCCCATAGTGTCCAGGGATATGCAGGCTAGGTGGATTAGCCATTGGGAAATGCAGGGTTACAGGGATGGGGGTGGGGGGATGGGTCTGTTTGGGATGCTCTTTGGAGGGTTGGTGTGGGCTCAATGGGCTGAATGGCCTGCTTCTACACTGTAAGAATTGTTTGATTATATGATCACACCCATAAATGTAGGTGGAGATCCTACAGCATTCCTCACTGGATAGATGAATGTTTTTATCTCAAATACAGTTTTTGAGCGAGGGACTGTATTTTCACTGTTTACCTTGATTTGGTGTCTATTGATTAAGAGACTGAGCTTTGTAGTTCAGAAAGGTTTTCTTCTTATTCATTCTTCTGATGTGGGTGGTGTTAGCTGGGCTAACCACTATTGCCCTGAACTAATTGCCCTTGACAGTTTGGCAGGGAGCTGCCTTCCTAAACCACTGTAGTCCATATGAGACGGGTACCTCCACGATTAGGAAGGAAGGGAGTTCTGGGATTTTGACTCAAAGAACCAGGAATATATTCCCAAGTCAGGCAGATGAATGGTTTGGAGAGGAACTTGCAGATGGTGGTGTTAGAAGTACAATCTGAGTTGCTTAGAAATTGAGAACAGCAAAAAATTGCAGGCGCTAGAAATCTGAAATAAGAACTGGAAATATTCAGCATGTCAAGCAGCATCTGTGGAGGGAGAGACAAACTGTTTCAGACACAGTCCCTTAAAATACAGTTGGTCGCTCTGGGAAGAGCTCTGATTCAGTTCCTTAAGCTGACGACAGAACATGGCTTGAAAATTCATCTGTAATCCTGTATCTTTCAGATGACAACAGTGAGACAGAGAGCGATACAGAGGAACAAAAGAAAGGTAAGGGCGAGTGTGTATTTTGGTAGCATGTTGTCACAATACGTTATGTCCTATAGTGACAGTCCACTGCCAGGGTTGATCGAGGGATGAAATGAAGACAGATATTCATAAAAAAAGCAATTTTACAAAATAGTGAGTTGGCAGTCTAGCCTTTATAGTGAGTCTATATTGTATATACAGCACAGAAATAGGCCATTTGCTGCAATCAGTTTGTGAAACACTTATGCTTTTTATGGACCAGCCTTGCACCTTTCCTCTTGTAAATCCATTCCCTTCTCCTGCATGTGCCTGCCTTGCCTCCCACTAAGTTTATCTATACTCTTCACATTAACCACTTCCTGTCTGCTGCAGGAGTAGCTTGCTTGCTCCAGTTGCCAGACTCTCGGCAGTCACGATGTTGCAGTCTAAACTTTCCATTCCATCCCATCCTCCTGGATGTCTTCCTGTGCCTGGACAGTTCCTCAATATTCCTCTTGATGACTTTCCATGAAGATCACTGGGCTCAGGGTAGCTCAATTCCGAGCCCCTGGAGGGGTCATTCATCTGTAGTCCAACCTATAAATTGGTTTTGGCTCCTGCCAGGCCACGCTAATGTGACCGATTCACGAAACTTTAATACCAGATGTTCATTAAAGTAATACAGGTGCCTAAGTTCAGTGTGCTGATACTGTACATGTACCATGCTGGTGGTGTGGTGTGTAACTGTGAAAACCTTAGTCTCATTGAGCTCACCCACCAAATGGCACTGGGACGTTGCTGTGTGGGCCTCTGCCTGAGATGCTCAAGGGAGACTGTCACACTGGGCTCTCTCTATTCCTTGTAACTGGGACAGTATCACACTGGGCTCTCTGTATTCCCTCTCACTGGGACAATGTCACACTGAGCTCTCTGTACTCCCTCTCACTGGGATAGTGTCACACTGGTCCCTCTGTATTCCCTCTCACTGGGACAATATCACACTGAGCTCTCTGTACTCCCTCTCACTGGGATAGTTTCACACTGGTCCCTCTGTATTCCCTCTTGCTGAGACAGTGTCACACTGGTCCCTCTGTATTCCCTCTCACTGGGACAATGTCACACTGAGCTCTCTGAACTCCCTCTCACTGGGATAGTTTCACACTGGGCACTCTGTATTCCCTCTCACTGGCATAGTGTCTCACTGGGCTCTCTCTATTCCCTGTCACTGGGACATTGTCACACTGGGCTCTCTGGTTTCCCTCTCACTGGGACAGTGTTGCACTGGGCCTTCTGTGACCCTCTCACTGGGATAGTGTCACACTGGTCCCTCTGTATTCCCTCTCACTGGGACAATGTCACACTGAGCTCTCTGTACTCCCTCTCACTGGGATAGTGTCACACTGGTCCCTCTGTATTCTCTCTTGCTGGGACAGTGTCACACTGGGCCTTCTGTGCTCCCTCTCATCGGGACAGTGTCACACTGGGCTCTCCAGATTCCCCCTCTCGGGATGTGGGTGCTGCTGGCTGAGGCAGCGTTTATTGTCCATCCCTAGTTGGCCTTGATGGTGGTGTGCCACCTTTTTGAACAGCTTGCAGTCTTTGTGGTGTGGACACCTCCACAATGTCCTTAGGAGGGAATTCCAGGATTTTGACCCAGCAACACTGAAGGAAAGGCGATATATTTCCAAGACCGGATGGTGTGTGGCTTGGATGTAGTGGTGTTCCCATGTATCTGCTGCCCTTGCCCTTCTAGATGGAAGTGGTTAAGGATTTGAAAGGTGCTACTGATTAGTAACCCAACCCCCCTCCATTTTAAAATCAGAGGCAGTTGAGATTTGAGAAACCTGAAGAAAACTGAAAGTACTGGGTGGGAAGAAGGGGGAAAGATTTATGTTTTGCAAGTATTGGAAGCAAAAGGGTTAGCTTTGCTAAGAGTATTTCTGGCAGAAAGATCCATAAGGAAAATATTGGAATAACTGATTTGGTGTGTTATAGATCAGCCTTTGCATTAATGAATGAGAACCTTTATATTATCTAATGATATTTGATGGCCCATTTGAGTCTTTCTTTGGATCCAGCTGTTGCTGACTCCTGGTTGAGAATGACGGTGTGTCAGACCATGGAACCTGCCTTTTACCCTATTGTACTATCTGAGGTAATTCTGACTGAGTTATTAAATAATTTTCCTGTCCTTGCTGTTTACAGCTCACAATCAGCGTTTGGTATATGTGCATTCAACATTGAAAAGAAACACTCGCTATCAAACCCTTGAGCGGGATTTATTCGAATTACAGGAGCAGAAGCTTTTTGAATACTTTGTGGTGGTCTCACTTCGCAAGAAAGCTTCGATAAACATATACGAACCTCAGGTCACGCAGCAGTTTCCCAGTAAGGTGAGATTGGCAACACTCTGCATATAAATGTGTGAGCAAACTTGGCACATAACCCACAAGGCTCTCTGTTAGGAACATCAGTGAGTGTGAAACCCTGGCTGTTAAACAACAGGAACATTTAAGAAGGTTCCGCTGGTCTTTGACTGAGGTCATGTGGTGTTGGGCTCTCTACTCCCTCTCACTGGGACAGTGTCACACTGAGCTCTCAATATTCCCTCTCACTGGGATAGTGTCACACTGGTCTGTCTGTATTCCCTCTCACTGGGACAGTGTCACATTGGGCTCTTATTGTTCATGTTCTCTCACAAGTTCTAAGAAAGCCTGTGTCATTCTGAACTCTAATATCCCTATAACTGAGATCTGTCACATGAGCAATGCCCTTCTTGACTCTTGCTTTAAGTCACTTCTTGCCCCTCAATCTTATTTGGTGCTTTCATTGCATGTTTGCATAACATTTTTCCTCCCAGTGACCCCCACTGTTGTCTCCTTTTCTGTATTGAATCATCCCCAATCCCAAAAAATATTGATCTCCTCACCTCCCTTCATCTTCCTTTTCCCAATGTGCACAGCCCTCAAAGGACTCCTTGTTTGTGATCATGGAGGCACTGTTTCCTTATTTATCTCCTTGCTCCTCCTGCATTATCTCCTCCTTGCCGTGTTACCATGTTGAAATGTAATGCAGAGGTTCTCACTGTCAATGCCACTCTTCATAGGCATCAATTGCAGTCATTATCCACCTCCATTCCACTGATCTATATGCTTTAAACTCCAGATTTCAATATCTTCCATATTCAGGATGTAACAGAGCTAATTCTGAAGGCTGGCAATGAATTGATTAAATGCTTTTAAAATTTAGATCTCATTTTCATTATTACATAGAATTTACATCTCCGACTTCTTGCTACTCAATAATCTCATCTTTCTCACTCGACATATCTTTCTGTTTACTTCTTACTCTTGAACTTCTCCAGCTCTCTCTTTAATGGATCTCTGCTAATTCCCTCAAATATTCTATGTCACAGAAAGGTCAAATGGAAACTGCACCTTCAGTGCTTGGTGAGCTATTTTCCTGTACATTGGAGTTTTTCTATCACTGTGGAACCATGAGATATAATATGCTTATTCAAAAAGGGACAGAGGCAGAAAGTAGGTAACTACACATCGTTGCTTTAACATGTGTTGATGGAAATTGTTTCAATTTATTGGTAAGAAAACGATAACAAGATATTTGGAAAGTCAAGACAGAAACCATCAGAGTCAGCATGGCTTTATGAAGGGTAAATCCTGTCTGACTAATTTGCTCTTGTTCTTTTAAGATGTTGCATGTAATATAGATATTGGGTTTTCTGTAGATATACTATATCTGGACTTTCAGAAAGCATTTGTTCAGGTGCCACTCAAAAGGTTAATAGATAAAGTAAGATCACATTGGGTTTAGGGGTAATTTATTAGCTTGGAGAAAGGATTGGTTAACCAACAGAGAGCAGAGAGTTGGGATAAATGGGTCTTTTGAAGATGTAACTGGTGGGGTGCCACAGGGTTCAGTCCTCAGGACCCAGCTATTTACAATCTATGTTATTGACTTGGATTTGGGGATAGAAAGTACAGTCACCAGATTTGTAGATGACATTAAATGAGGTGAGAAAGTAAGTTGCTGCGAAGAAATAAGAAGTTTACAAATTGATATAGTAAACTATTTGAATGTGCCAAAATTTGGCAGTTGCAATTTAATATGGATAAGTGTGAGGTTATCCGTTTTTGGTCAGAGGAATAGAAAGGTAATTTATTGTCCAAATGGAGAGAAACTTCAGAATGCTTCAGTGCAGAGGGATCTGAGTGTCCTCTTGCATGAGTCAGAGATTTAGAATGTAGGTAAGGCAGATAATAAGGAAGGCAAGTGGAATTTTGACATTCATTGCTAAAAGAGTAGAGTATAAAAGTAGGTATAGGGCTGCAGCTACAAGGTATTAGTGAGACCACACCTGGAGTATTGTGTTTCGCCTCGGTCCCCCCAACTTGAGGGATATGGTTTCACTGGAGGCAGTTCAGAGGAGGTTCACTGGATTGATTCCAGAGCTGAGGGTTTTGTCTTCTGAAGCAGGATTGAGCAGTTTAGGTCTGTATTCTCTAGAGTTTGGAAGGATGAAAGGTGATCTCATCGTATATAATTGCTGAAGGGGATGGACAAAGTAGGTGTAGAGAGCATCGTTCCCCTTGTCGGGTAATCTAGAATGAGAGGTCATAGTTTCAGCATAAGGGGCAGCGGATTTAAAACAGAGGTGAGGAGGAATCACTTCTCTCAAAGGTCCATAAATCTATGGAATTCACTCCCCCGTGGATGGTGAGACACTGAGTAAATGTGAGGAGGAGTTAGACAAGTTTTTAATTAGTAACAGTTTGAAGGGTGATGGGGAGTGGGCAGGAAAGTGGACGTGAAGCCGAGATGAGATCAATCAAATGGTGGAGCAGGCCTGAGGGGCTGAATGGCCTTCTCTTTATGTTCTTATGTTACAACCCAGGCTTTCTCTCACAATGTCTCTTTTGTAGTTTAACTTTATATATTCAATTTGTTAGCATGTTATGTTACTGCATATTGGAGTTATATCAAGAGTATACTGAGCAACCCACGTTCGTTTCAGTGCGTAAATTAATGAGGTCATTGTTAATCCCATAGTGCATCACCATGTTGAGTCCGCACCTTACATTCACAGGACTTACCAATCTCTCTAATGTCACTTGCCTTGTTACAGTGAACACATTATAACCAATCTCTTAGTCCAATAGATGCTGTAGGAGCAGAGATGTACTGCTGAGGCTATATAAGGCTCTGGTCAGACCTCAACTGGAATATTTTTAGCAATTTTAGAAACATCTAATAAATTGGAGGGTGTCCAGAGTGGTTTATAAGCATGATCCTGGGGGTAAAAGGCTGGTCTTATGAGGAGTAGTTGAGGATTCTGGGTCTGTACTCTCTGGAGTTTAGAAGGAAGAGAGGGCAAAGGACTCTCATGGAAACTTGCAGATCACTGAGAGGCCTGGAGGAGTGGGCATGGAGATGATGAGGAATTTCCTCAGGCACAGAGAGTAGTGAATCTGTAAAACGCATTGACACAGAGGGCTGTGGAAGCCAAGTCATTGAGTTTATTTAAGATAGAGATTAATAGGTTCTTGATTAGTAAGGGGTTCAAAGGTGATGGGGAAAAGGCAGTAGAATGTGATTGAGAAACATATCAGCAGAACACGGCACAGAGGCACAGTGGTTAGCACTGCTGCTTCACAGCACCTGAGACCCGGGTTCAATTCCCGCCTCGGGCGACTAACTGACTGTGTGGAGTTTGCACATTCTCCCCGTGTCTCAGTGGGTTTCCTTTGGGTGCTCCGGTTTCCTCCCACAGTCCAAAGATGTGCGGGTCAGGTGAATTGGCCATAGTGTTAGGTGAAGGGTTAAGTGTAGGGGTATGGGTGGGTTGCACTTCGGCGGGTCGGTGTGAACTTGTTGGGCCGAAGGGCCTGTTTCCACACTGTGAGTAATCTAATCTAAAACTAACTCGATGGACCAAATGAACTAATTCTGCTCCTGATTCTGATGGTCATTTCTTTCCTTTTCCTGACCTTTAAAAGTTAGCTTCAGCTTTTGCACCAAGAATGGCCATTGAGGACAGAGGAGAAGTTATGCTCAGTGAACTAGTGACAGAAACACAGGAGAACATTGCTGGAGTACAAACAAAGTGAGCTCCTGAACTTGTGCCTGATGACTGTAATTGTGCATGGTTCCTTCATGCGAGGCTTGTTCCTATGTTCTCTAACAGCTGGAGAAGTCGACAAGGCAAGCCCGTGATGCTGAAGAAAGGCTAAAAGCTATTCCTCAGTTCTGCTTTCCTGATGCCAGCGAATGGGTTGCAGTCTCTCAGTTGACCAGGTATGGGCTCTTATAATGTGCATTGGTGATGAATCCTCAGCTATCTGTTCTGTTAAAGCACATGGACTAATCTCCTAGTGTGTTATAACCATAGGTGAGAGCAGCCTTCTCACTTTTCCGATGGGCAAGTAAAGAGCTGTGACCTGCTGTTTGAACGTGTGTGACAGCAGTAATACACATCGGTGGATCAGGAGCAGTTCTCAGGGAAATGAAGATGTACTGTTCGGTAGCACCTTTCGTGCCCATAGCAAATGAAGTATTTTGAAGTGTCATCGCTTTTGTTTTTGGACGTGCATCAGCCAATTTTCACACAGGCAGAGCCCACCAACAGCAATGTGATAAATCCCAAATAGTTTCTGTTGGGTTGAGGAATGAATATTGGCCGAAGCACAAGGAGACTTTGCTAGCTCCTTGTCAAAGTGGAGCCCCAGGTCCCTTTGTACTTATCCGAGAGGCGGGGTACGACCTTTGTTAAAGATTTCTCCCGGCAATTGGCACCTCTCGGCAATGCAGCATTCTGTCAGTACTGCAGTGGGAGGATCTGCTTGGGCTAGCTGCTGGTTTCTGGAATGAGGTGAGATTGTTAATGGTGTTCTAACAATGGATGGTCTGTCAGAAACTTTTCTGTTTGGGCCTTACCTTAAACTTCGAGTTGCCTAGAAAACCACATTTAACATTGAATTCCTAGTGATATATTAGGGGAAGGGTGGGGATGAGGGGGAGCGGAAATCATGTGTTTCAGTTCAGACTGCCACTAAGTGAGGCCCTTTCTAAAAAACAAAATCTGCCCGGCCAGAAGGTGCAATGGGTTCACACAGAGCTACAGGTACCTGTTACTAGTCTGTGCCCAAATGTACTGACTGTATTCAGAAGATGCTTGTTCACATGTCGATCGGAGCTCTTGGGGGTCTCTGGGCAAGCCAGTACAGGCAAAAACTGGACTGCTCGAGAGGCAATTAAACAATATGAGGGATTCTTTTCATTCATCCATGGCACATGGGCATCACTAGCAAGACCAGCCTTTGTTTTCCGTCCCTCGTTGCCATGGAGAAGATGGTGGTGATAAGCCAGCTCTGGACCCACCGCAGTCTATCTAGTGTAGGTGCCCTCATAATGCCAGCAGGAGTAGGGTTCTAGGATTTTGACCCAGTGACAGTGAAGGCACGGCGATACATTTCCAAGTCAGGATGGTGAGTGACACAGAGGGGAACGTGCGGGTGGTACCTGCTTCTGTTCTCCTCCTTGGTGGTAGAGGAGGCAGGTTTGGAAGGAGCTTTGTCGCGAGTGGGGAATTGAGAGCTCGCTTAGAGGCGGTGGGGCAAATGGTGTTTTGACATCAGTGTGTAAGCATCAGAAATCTGTGCAGTTTAATGTTAAACCCCAGGGAGTCGTAGTGGCCAAGAGGCAATGCCTTGGAGTGTTTGAGTCAGCTAATTGTTATTGCTGTGAAGAAACACATTGTTTAATTGCTGGCCATCACATTGATGGTGAGTCATTACGTGTGATTCTCTGTTTGTTCTGGGGTGTCCTGTAATGTATTCATTGCACCAACAGTGAAACCTTCTCCTTCGTTTTGACTGGTGAGGATGGGAGCAGAAGGTTCGGGTACTGTCGGAAACTCTTGGTGAGTTGTGCAATTACTGAACTCAGTAAATGCGAGCGTCATAGGGACTGGGAGTCTGTCTATCTTGATTAAGTCTGTAATCACAGCTAAAAACTCAGAGAGAGCTGTGTGCAGCCTTCCACAGAGCTCACTGCATCCAGGCCAACTCCTATAAGTAGTCCTGACCATGCAACAGGGGAATGAAGAGCAAATTACCAAGAGGCAGCCTCCTCAAGATTAGTGTCTGCCAATTAAAATCATATTGGACCTATTGATGCCATCTTTTGTTGAAAGAGTTTAAAGATGCAGGTTTCCCGTCTTTGCAGTCCTTTGGTCTGAAAGAAGAATAGTTCATTGCAGAGTATTCCATCTGGATGTAGAAGAATCTGATAACCCTGTTAGGATAAAACGAATTGATGCGAGGCTGTTGGTAGAGTCTTCCGACTGGTCAACACATTGAGTGACAGGAGAGAAAGGAGTGCTTTGTCTGGACACAGGAGTGACTGCACACAGCACATTTGAAATAGTAAGCCATGCAGCCCTTCAATCCATTCCACGAGATAATGGTTGGCCTTTTGCTTCAAGACCATTTTCCCATATCCCTATCTCGTGATTGTTTTAATCTGTGGAAGGTGTTTTACGGGAAGGGTAGGGGAGTGACACTGAGAATGAAAACCATTGGCTTGGGCTGTGTCGGTAAATGGAAAGATGGTACTGCCCTAGACCTCCAGATTGCCCACTGGTGCTGACGAGGGCGTGCAGGGGGCAGGGTGGGCTGCCCCCTTTTAAATCTGAAAAATGCTCCCCCTATAGGATGGCTGGGTACTGCAATTAGTGGCAAGGGGCAGAAATGAGTGAGGACAGGACTGAGCCACTCACTGAATAGGGGGATGGATGATGGTACAAACCATTCACCATGGAAGGTGGATTGTATCACTGTGTGGCTTGGTGAGTTGGCCTGAACCATTCAGGTAGGTGGGTGACTTGAGTGGGTAGAATGGGGCCAGATTAATGGTGGGGGAGCCACCATTTGCATTGGGGGATGTGGCAAGGTTGGTGCCAGAAGGGTGAGTTGAACCATTGGTGGGAGACAGGTGGGAGGAGATTGGACTCAGCCACTTGTTGAGTGGGGGTTGGTCCCAGAGGGATAGGCTGTGCCATTTGTTGGCTGGGTTGGGGAGTGAGGGTGAAGGATGGAGGTTGGACTGAGCCATTCATTGGTGGGGGGAGCTAGGGGTAAAGTGAAACATTTGCTATGTGGGATGGGAGGGCTATACTGAGCCACTTGCTGTGTGTGTGTGTGTGTGTGTGTGTGTGTGTATGTCTCTCTAACCATGTTTGGCTGCCTCCTTTAACTTTCCAGTTTTTATTTCAGCCGAACGGGAAAGGGAAAAGGTTGCCAGAGGTTTACTGTATCATCAGTCGGCTCGGTTGCTTCAATCTCTTCTCGAAGGTAAGAATAGATCTGTTGCTCATTCTTCTCCACACCCCCAACCGCCACCACAACATCACTGTCAACCTCAGCTATTGGGGCTTCTTCTGGACATTGTCCAGTTGGAGAACTTACTGAGTGGAGGACTGTACCAATGAGGGCACCTAATACCAACTCATCCCTGCCACCATAGAAATTCTTTTGACTTGCAGCTTCAACACTGATAGCTCATGGTTAAGAAACACTTTCTCTGTAAAAGTGTTTTACCTTGATCTTCCCAATCTCTTCAATCCCTTTAATCCCTTTCGCTTCTACTTGATGAGGAACCATGCTGTTATGTTTTTTTTTGCATGACACTCTTAAAATTGAATCTTAAACAACACAGACCCCAGACAATTAACTGAAGCAGGCCATGTAACCATTTACCTTCCATGTCGGAGAGCAGTTGGAATCCCCTGACTCTTCATTACCCCCAGATCTCTTTCATTCCACTGGCTTTGACCCAATAACCTGACCTCCAACCTTCACAATGTTACTGCATGAACTGCTGACCCCGGACAGAGAGCGCACACTTATCCAAAAATGTCTGCAATCTTGCCTTCATTACCATTTGTGATGAAGCCCTCACCTGCTGAGGATTATTTTCATTAGAAAGATGGAGGTTGAGGGGGGGACCCTGATTGAGGTTTACAAAATCAGGAGAGGTATAGACAAGATGGATAGCAAGAAACTTTTTCCCAGAATGCGGGACTCTATTACCAGGGGTCACGAGTTCAAGGTGAGAGGAGAAAAGTTGAAGGAAGATATGCATGGAATGCTCTTTACACAGAGGGTGGTGGGTGCCTGAATGCATTGCCAGTGGAGGTGGTAGAGGCGGGCACGATAGCATCATTTAAGATGTATCTAGACCGATACTTGAATGGGCAGGGTGCAGAGCAATACAGATTCTTAGAAAATAGGCAACAGGTTTAGGTGGAGGATCTGGATCGGTGCAGGCTTGGAGGGCCGAAGGGCCTGTTCCTGTGCTGTAATTTTCTTTGTGTTTTTTTTGCTACCAATGGCGGCTGACTCTCACTTTTTTCTGTTAGTATTCGCATCGCAACAACAACTTGTATTTACATAGTACCTTTTTAATGTGTTAGAAATGTCACGGTGAATGTATTGGCCTCCCTTTTCGCACTGTTCTGCCCCCACCCCCACCCTCACCCCAGCAGTCTGTGTTGAATTGAGTTCAGCAAGTTCTGGTGACTGCTTCAAGCAGCAAGGACCTTAACCTTGACACCTGGAATAACCAGGGCCCTCTGTCTGAGAAGGGCGTATATCTGCATCTGTATCAGGCTGGACAGGGGCTGAAGGAACTGAGTGGGTAGTGGCTCAGTGGTTAGCACTACTGCCTCACAGTATCAGGGACTTTGGTTTGATTCCACCCTTGGGTGACTGTGTGGAGTTTGTACATTCTCTCCGTCCCTGTGTGGGTTTCCTCCGGGTGCTCCGGTTTCCTCCCACAGTCCAATGATGTGCAAGTTAGGTGTATTGGCCCCATGTTAAATTGCCCCATAGTGTCCATGGAGGTTCAGGCTTGGTGGATTGGCCATGGGAAATGCTGAGTTACAGGAATAGGATGGGGGATTGTGGCTTTGTGTGGGATGCTGTTTGGAAGGTTAGTGCAGATTCAATAGGCCAAATGGCCCCTATCTGCACTGTGGTAGACTAAAACAAGGACAAGGTTGTAAGTATCTCCATCTCCACTTCCTGATCAGAACCCCATTGCCTAGACGGAAAACTATGAGTTTCCATTGAGATCCCAACTGTTCAATCTTGATGTTAAATCCTCCCAGTTAAAGTCCACAAAGCATTCCTGATCAAACAAAACTCGGATGTGCTAAAGTAGGAAACAGACAGGAAGCTGTCGGGAGATGGAGCATTCCCTCAGCCTGTTGTTTCTGGCCTGCAGCCTGGAGTATTTTGAGGAGATTCTGAATGTTTTCCTTGGCAGCTCTTCCTTGTCTTTGTGAAGAGGGAGAAGGCTGATCACCCACAATGTCATATCATTGAACTTATCACACACCTACTTTAACTGAAAATTACCTTGGGCTATTGGCTCCAAAGTTTGGCCTTCATTTGGGAGCAGCTAGGAATATTATTGGAGCAGGAACGTGCAATCAGGTCCTGAGTATATTGGAAACAGCACTCAAAGCCATGCAGATTATAATCCATGATTGGTGAATCTTCACCCAACTGAGTCAGAAACCGAACACTCTGTCAATGTTCTCTGCAGTTGCTATCTAGGCTCTGATCTCAGTACATATTGTGAATTGATTTGAAGCAAAGTATCCCAATAATCCAAATTGCTCTGCATTCTCTCCCCTGCACTAATATCATCTGTTTTCCCAGACAACTTTATTCTGTTCATTCATTATCACCCAAAGAACATGACTGGGTTATAGCCGCTGTGATTTGCCCTGTGTGAATTCGATGTTGCAGTATTGGGGAATGTTCAGTTGTTCTCGATGAGCAGTGAACTTCCCCATTACAAGACAGTACTCCCCACAGTAGTGTAACCCTGGATCATAGGCCCTGCCTCCACTCCCCCAGTTATAAACAGACTGCACAAGTCTTCACCCACACAGATATCCCCACCTCTGACGAACATCTCTCTGTGTGCATGCTCCAGATTCTGGACGAAGTGGAGAAACGAAGGGAGATCTCCCCGGCCCTCGTCTACCCATTCATGCGCAGCGTGATGGAGGCTCCATTTCCAGCGCCTGGCCGAGTTATCACCGTCAAGAACTTCCTGCCAGGGTCAGGGAACGAGGTAACAATCGAAATGTTCACTCTGAGCCTTGTGGGTCTGGGTGAAAGTTACACATTGGAATGGGTGGGCTGGTGGTGTTGGGGAGGGGAGACTGCGACAAGATTGGCTCGGAAGAGTTTGCTTCATTTGTATCTCACTTGAGTCGGATGTTGGTGTGGCAGGGCCAACGTTTTGTTCACTGAGTGAGTGGATCTTGATCAGATGGGCCAATGGTCTGAGAAGGGGCAGATGGAGTTTCGTTTAGATAAATGCAAGGTGCTGCATTTTGGGAAAGCAAATCTTAGCAGGACTTGTACACTTAATGGTAAGGTCTTAGGGAGCGTTGCTGAACAAAGAGACCTCAGAGTGCAGATTCAAGGTTCCTTGAAAGTGGAGTCGCAGGTAGATATGATAGTGAAGAAGATGTTTCGTATGCTTTCCTTTATTGGTCAGAGTATTGAGTACAGGAGTTGAGATATCATGTTGTGGCTGTACAGGACATTGGTAGGCCACTGTTGGAATATTGCATGCAATTCTGGTCTCCTTCTTATTGGAAAGGTGTGAAACCTGAAAAGTTTCAGAAAAGATTTACAAGGATTTTGCCAGGGTTGGAGGATTTGAGCTATAGGGAGAGGCTGAACAGGCTAGGGCAGTTTTCCCTGGAGCGCCGAAGGCTGAGGGGTGACCTATAGAGGTTTATAAAATCATGAGGGACATGGATAGGATAAATAGACAAAGTCTTTTCCCTGGGGTGGGGGAGTCCAGAACTAGAGGGCATAGGTTCAGAGACCTAAGGGACAACTTTTTCACACAGAGGAATGAGCTGCTAGAGGAAGTGGTGGAGGGTGGTACAATTGCAACATTTAAGAGGCATTTGGATGGGTATATGAATAGGAAGGGTTTGGAGGGATATGGGCCGGGTGCTGGCAGGTGGGACTAGATTGGGTTGGGATATCTGCTCGGCATGGACGGGTTGGACCGAAGGGTCTGTTTCCATGCTGTACATCTCTATGATCCTATGACTCTAATGCATAAAAACATGTCAGGAATTGATTGATTTTTGAATACTGGGGGGATGATAGGTCAGTAGAGAGGATGGCGAGGAAAAATGGGAAAGAAGATGGACAGGTAGGACAGGTCAAGAGGGCAGTGCCGAGTTTGGGATTGGATCTGGGATGAGGTAGGAGGAGGGGAGATTTGGAAACTACTGCAGTCGATGCTGATGCCATGTGGTTGAGGAGACCCAAGGGGGAAGATGAGACATTCTTCCTCCAGGCATCAGGTGACTTGGATTTGGTGATGGAGGAGGCCCAAGACCTGCATGTCCTTGGCAGAATGGGAAGTGGTTGGCCACAGGGCGGTGGGATTGTTTGGTGCATGTGTCACAGGGATGTTCCCTGAAACACTCCATTGAGTGGGCATCCTGTCTCCCTAGTGTAGAGGAGACATCAAGAGCAACGGACACAGTAGATGAAGAGTGTAGGAACATCTCTGTCTGATGTGGAAGGATTCGTTGGGGCTTTGGATGGAGGTGAGGGGGGGGGAGATATAGGCATAAGTTTTATACCTCTTGTGGTGGCAAAGGAAGGTGCTGAGTATGGAGGTTTGGTTGGTAGGGGGGGCGTGGACCTAAAAAGGGAGTTGCGGAGGGAATGGTCTCTGCAGAATGCAGATAGGGGTGGGGCGGGAAATATAACCTTGGTGGTGGGGTCTGACTGTAGGTGGCGGAAATGGCAGAGGATAATATGCTGTGTCCAGAGATTCAAGGGGTGGACGGTGAGGAGCAGGGGGGTTCTATCTTGTTGTGGTTGGAGGGGTGGGGTTCGAGGGTGGAGCTGAAGAAAGTGGAGGAGATGTGCTGGAGGGCATTGTTGACCACGCGGGAGGGGAAATTGCAGACCTTGAAATAGAAAGACATCTGGGATGTCCTAGAGTTGAATTGCTCCTCTTGGTTGCAGATGTGTGAAGGTGGAGGAATTGGGAGTAAGGGATCGCGTTTTTACAGGAGAGGGGGATGGGAGGAGGTGTAGTCAAGATAGCTGTGTTGAGTTGGTGTGTTTGAAATAGATCTGTGTTGAGTTGGACACTGGTATTGGAAATGGAGACAAAGGGGTCCAGGAAGGGGAGGGAAGTGTTGGAGATGGTCCATGTGAACTTGACATCAGGTGGAAGGTGTTGGTGAAGTTGATGAACTGTTCAACCTCCTCTTGGGAGCATGAGGCAGCAGCGATACAGTCATCAATGTAGCAGAGGAAAAGGTGGGATATGGTGTAACTATGGAAGATGGACCATTCCATGTATCCTATGAAGAGGCAGGCATAGCTGGGACACATACAGGTGCCCATGGCTACCCCCCTGGTCTGTAGGAAGTGGAAGGATTCAAATGGGAAGTTGTTGAGGGTGAGGACCAGTTCCACGAATTGAATAAGTGGGTCAGTGGAGGGGGACTGGTTAGATTGGCGGGAGAGGAAGAAACGGAGGGCTTGTAGGCCTTGACCATGGTGGATAGATGTGTATAAGGACTGGATGACCATGGTGAAGATGAGATGTTAGGGACTGGGGAATCGAAAGTCATGGAGGAGGTGGAGGGTGTGGGTGGTGACCTGAATGTATGCAAGGATGTTTCTGGACAAAGGGGGACAGGACAGAGTCAATTTAGGAGGAGATGAGTTCAGTGGGGTGTGGGCTGGCATAGACGATGGGTCAATTGGGGCAGTCAGGTTTGTGGATTTTGGTTAAGAGGTAGAATTGGGCAGTGCAGCGTTGGGGAATGACTGAGATTGGAGGCTGTGGATGGGAGATCTCCTGAGGTGATGAGGTCGTGAATGCTCTGGGAGATGATGGTTTGGTGATGGAAGGTGAGGTCTTGGTTGAGGGGATGGTAGAAAGAAGTGTCAGCGTGTTGGCATCTAGCTTTGGTCTAACTACCACTGCGCACCCCACCCTTGTCCATTGGTTTAATAGTGAGGTTGGGGTTGGAGCGGAGGTCGATGAGTTGCATGGGTGAGAGGGGTGGACAGGTTGAAGTGGTCACTGTCACAACAGTAGTTGGATATAAAGAGGTTGAAGAAGGGTGTCCAAGAGGATGGAATTGGAGGCAGGAGAAGGGGTCTTCGGAAGGTGGGTGAGAGTTGTGATTAAAAAAGTAAACAAGGAGGCGGTGGAAGAAAAGTTCAATGTCACAACTGCATGTGGAATTCATTGACACAAGGACACCACTGCATTCTTAAGTTTCTCTCCTTTTGGAAAATAAGTTGTGTTTCTATTCCTCGGACCAAAATAGATGATCTCACACTTAGCCACACTAAACTTCATCTGCCAAATCTTGGTCCCTTCACCTAACCTATCCATATTCAATTTAGTTTTATTTTTTATTTCTTCACTGCAAAGTACTTTCCCACCTATTTTAGAGATGTCTACAAATTTGGCCACAGTACATTCTAGCTGCGCCAAAAAAGACTCCTTTATCTTGACTTTGTACTTTCTGTTGATTAACCAATTCTCTGTCCAGGCTAACAAATTACCCGTACCCCATTGCGATCTTATCTCGTGCATTAGCCTTTTGTGTGGAACTTTATCATATGCTTTCTGGAGGATGAAGAGCTTTAACAGCATTCATGTCTCTATTTTTCAGCAAAAGCTAGAATGTTCCTTTATCTAAAGAGAGCTGCAGCTAAGAATTTAGGATCTGTCTATAAACTCACTTTTATAAGAGTTTAATGATGTACAACGATGGCATCTTTCAAAGAGTTCGAGAGGCAGATGGAATATTGGCTTTTATTGCAAGGAGGAAGGAGAATAGTTATGGACTTCTCTATTTGCAGACTGAACTTGGAGAGCTGTGTAGAGTTTTGGTCTCCTTACTTCAAGAAGGGTATACTTGCATAAGACAGAGAAAATCAATTAGGTTGGTTCCAGGCATGAGGAGGTTCCAGGCCTTTTGAGGAAACGGGTGATCTTATTGAAATCTAAGATTCTGATGCTGAGATGACATTTCTCCTCTTGGGAGAAATTTGGAGCGAGCGGGGACAGTTTCAAAGTAGCAAGAATCCTATTTAAGATGAAGATGAGAAATTCCTTCTCTCTTTGAACCATTCCTTTTTTGGAAATTGACAAAGAGCAACAAAGGTTAGGCCATTCAGGGCTGTGCTCAACAGATTTTTGTTTTTGATAAAGAAGTCAAGAACTATGGCAGGAAGGATCAGCCATGTATGCCACGGTGGTTCAGTGGTTAGCACTGCTGCCTCACAGCACTAGGGACTCCGGTTCGATTCCAGCCTCGGGTGACTGTCTGTGTGGGGTTTGCACATTCTCCCCATGTCTGCATGGGTGTGCTCCAGTTTCCTCCCACAGTCCAAAGATGTGCTGGTTAGGTGAATTGGTCATGCTAAATTGCCCAGAGTGTTCGGGGATGGGTAGGTTAGGTGCAGTCGGAGGTACATGTAGAGTAATAGGGAGGGGAATGGGTCTGGCCGGGTTACTCTTCACAGCGTCAGCGTGGACTTGTTGGTCCGAATGGCGTGTTTCCACACTGTAGGGATTCTGTGATTTTATTGATGGACTGAAAGACCTACTCATGCTTACATTTCTCACCATCTGAAGTTAGCAGGGCGGTGTGAGTTAGTAGGTGCATTTTTGAATCCGTTAGGGTCAAGGTAGGTGGGCATTTTAATGCAAAAATAACAGGTCAGGAATGTAAGCTTTCTTACGAGAAAGCCTTTTTCATTAGTCTGTTCAGTTCCTTTTCCAGGAAAGTTAACCAAGTGACAGCTTGAAAATTTACCAATTCCTCCTGTCAATGAGTACTTCTAATCTTAACCTGGCAGCAGGGGACTATCAATCTGTAGAGACCACAGAGGATCAGTCTTTGCTGTTTAATTGGAGTTTATCAGGAGGATTGCTAATGAATTGTCAGTCGCCCAGAGACCTGTTGCTGCTGATATGGCATCCACCAGCGTCTTCTGGAAGTCATCGCCATGGAAACCAGACATTAATGAGCATGCACTGTTTACTGGAGAGACATAAGCCTGAGGAATTCTCTTGGTTTATTTTGTCCGTGATAAAATTGCCCAAGCTCATTGAGGAAGTTTATTTTCACATCTGTAGAGACTTTATAAAGAAACACTAACAGCTTCCCACAACCTTGGCTTAGTATCTGCTTTAATGACCTATGGCTTGACCAGAACCGCAATGAGATACTCCTGTAGCCAGCTCATCTACTTGCACATAACTGCACACGTTAACTCTTGTAGTTACTGGTTACCATTGTTAGTTACTGTGGTTGGCTAACATCACTGGTAATTTATTTTTTGATTCTTTTTTAATAATCATTAACGTTGCCCTTGATTATAACTGGGAGGTCATTTCAGAAGGCGCTTAAGAGTCAACCACATTACAATGGGTCTGGAGTCATATATAGGCCTTACCAGGATGAGATGGACAATCCACAATATTTTCATGGTCAGCATTAGATTTTTAAAATTTGAATTAAAATTCCACCGTCTGCCATGATGGGATTCGAACACAAGTTCCCAGAACATTAAACTAGTAATCCAGAGGCGCAAGTAGTGACAATACCCTAGGCCATTGTCTTCCCCCGACAGTACAACTATGGGCAGTTACTCCAACAATGCAGTACTCTACTACCGGGAGTGCTGCATGGTTGGAGGTGCGAGCTTTCAGATGAGGTGTTAAATTGAGGGCCTGCCTGCCCCTCCAGTGGAGATGAAAGATTCCATGAAACTATTTCAAAAATGGCAGAGGTGTTCTCCCCACTCTCCATTTTGGTGATTGATTCAAAACATTTGTAATAACAATACAGCTTGTAGAGTAGTGAGTCTTGATTCGTCTCATCATATGCCAGCCCCAGTCATTTCCATCCCCACCGGCTCCCATCACTGCACCCCCCCCCCCCCCACTTCTCCCAATCATTCTGCCCTTCCTGCAGTCATTCCTCCCTTCCCCCAGTCATTCTCCCGGTCCCTTCTCACCCCCACCCCCCCACCCCCCCCCCAGCCAGTCACCCCTTTTCCCCTCGGTATTCACCCCTTCCCTTCCCCCCCCCCCTCCCCTAGTCATTTCCCCCTTCCCACAGTCATTACCCCCTTTCCCATCATTCTTCACTTCCCCATCATTCCCCTTCATCCCCCCCTCCGTCATTCCCCTGCATCCCCTCCCGTCATTCCCCTCCTTCCCCCCCACCCCGTCATTCCCCTCCTTCCCCCCCACCCCGTCATTCCCCTCCTTCCCCCCCACCCCGTCATTCCCCTCCTTCCCCCCCACCCTGTCATTCCCCTCCTTTCCCCCCCGTCATTCCCCTCCTTTCCCCCCCCCGTCATTCCCCTCCTTTTCCCCTCCCCCGTCATTCCCCTCCTTTTCCCCTCCCCCGTCATTCCCCTCCTTTCCCCCCCCCCTCCCCCCCCGTCATTCCCCTCCTTTTCCCCTCCCCCGTCATTCCCCTCCTTTTCCCCTCCCCCGTCATTCCCCTCCTTCCCCCCCCACCCCCCCCCCCGTCATTCCCCTCCTTTTCCCCCCCCCCCCGGCATTTCCCTCCTTTCCCCCGCCATTTCCCCCCTCACCCCCAGTCATTTCCCCCCCGTCATTCCCCCATCACCGCCCCCCGTCATTCCCCCCCTCACCCCCAGTCATTTCCCCTTTTCCCCCCCCTTCCCACAGTCATTCCCCCTCATTCTCCTCCCTTCCCCCCCCATCATTCACCCCCCCCTTCCCCCTGTCCTTCCCTGCATCATTCTCCCCCCCTTCCCCAGTCATTCCCTCTTATTCTCCCCCCTTCCCCCCCATCATTCTCCTCCCTTCCCCTCCCCCCCCCCCCCATCCCCCTGTCATTCCCCCCCGTCATTCTCTTCCCTCTTCCCCCAGTCATTCCCCCGTTCCCCTAGTCATTCTCCCCTTCCCCCTTTCCCCCAGTCATTCCCCCCTTCCCCCATCATACCAACTTCCCCCAGTCCTTCCCCCAGTCCTTCCAGCTGCAACAAGGTGAGGTTATAGTTTGGGACACGATTCGGCCATTTGATCCCTTGAGCCTGCTCCACCATTCAAACCAAGACCACAGGGAGAAGACGGCCTAGTGCTATTATCACTGGGCAATTAATCCAGAGACCCAGTTTTGGCGATACGGGTTTGAATCCAACAGCAGATAGTGGAATTTGAATTCCATAGAAAAAGGAATCTGGAGCCTAATGACAAACATAAATCCAATGTTGATTGTCGGAAAAGCCCATCTCTTCATTAATGACCTTAAGAGAAGGAAATCAGCCTCACCTGGTCTGGCCTATATGTGACTCCAGACCCACAGCAACATGGTTACTTCTATCTGCCCTCTGGGCAATTAGGGATGGACAATAAATGCTGGCCTAGACAGCCACGTCCTGTGAATGAATAAACAAAGTCTGATTCTAGCTTGAACTCAAACTTCCTGGCTCTCCCAGGTGCCCTTTGAGCCCAGAATCTCTGTTACTCCTGCCTTAAAAATGTTCATTCGTGCAGTATCCAGTACTCTGCAGGAGCCATGATCCTACTGAACAGCAGAGCAGGCTCAACGGGCTGAATGGCCTATTCCTGTTCCTATTTCTTATGGTCCAAGAGAATTCCACAGGGTCATAACCTTCCAAGAGACAAAAATAGCTCCTCACCTCTATCTTAAATGGGTGACCTTTTCTTTAAGAACTGTCTCGTCAAGTTATAAAGTCATAGAGCCATACAGCATGGAAACAGACCCTTCAGTTCAACCAGTCTATGCCAACCATAATCCCAAACTAAACTCACCCCATCTGCCTGTACTTGGCCCATGTCCCTCCAAATGTTTCTTATTCATGTACTTAGCTAAATGTTTTTTATATTGTAATTGTACCCACATCCTCTGCAAGTTCATTCCACACACAAACCACTCTCTTTGTTTTATATTTTAAAAATTGCCACTCATGTCTTTTTAAAATTTTTTTCTCCTCTCACCTTAAAAATATAACCTTTAGTTTTAATTCCCTCACCCTAGAGAAAGGATACCTGCCATTCACCTTATCTATACTCATTATTTCGTAAACCTCTGTAAGGTCACCTCTCAATCTCCAATCCTTCAGTGAAAAAAGTCCCAGCCTATCCAGTCTCTCTCTGTAACTCAAACCCTCCATTTCCGGCAGCATCCTGGTAAATCCTAGTCTTTCCCACAAGAAGAAACGTCCTTTGAACATTCACCTTTGACAGATCCCTTTGAAATCTTGTGTCTTAATAAGATCACCTCCTCAAAACTCAATTGATTGCAGGCCCAACCTTGTTAACTTTTCCTCATACAATAATCAACTCCAAACTCCTCCAGGATAGTCAGCATGGTTTTGTGAAGGGCAGGTCGTGCCTCACAAACCTTGTTGAATTCTTTGAGAAGGTGACCAAGGAAGTGGACGAGGGTAAAGCAGTAGATGTGGTGTATATGGATTTTAGCAAGGTGTTCGATAAGGTACCCCATGGCAGGCTAATGCAAAAACTACGGAGGTATGGCATTGAGGGTGCATTAGAGGTTTGGATTAGGAATTGGCTGGCTGGAAGGAGACAGAGGGTAGTAGTTGATGGTATAGGTTCATCTTGGAGTGCAATTACTAGCGGTGTTCCACAAGGATCTGTTTTGGGACCATTGCTGTTTGTCATTTTTATAAATGACCTGGAGTACGGGCTTGAAGGCTGGGTGAGCAAGTTTGCGGATGACACGAAAGTCGGTGGAGTTGTGGACAGCGAGGAAGGATGTGGCAGGTTACAGTGGGATATAGATAAGTTGCAGAGTTGGGCAGTAAGGTGGCAAATGGAATTCAATGTAGCTAAGTGTGAAGTCATTCACTTTGGTAGGAGTAACAAAAAGATGGATTACTGGGCTAATGGTAGACTACTTGGTAGTGTGGATGACCAGAGGGATCTTGGTGTTCATGTACACAGATCTTTGAAAGTTGCCACCCAGGTAAATAGTGCTGTGAAGAAGGCATATGGTGTACTGGGCTTTATTGGTAGAGGAATTGAGTTCCGGAGTCCTGAGGTCATGTTGCAGTTGTATAAGACTCTGGTGCGGCCTCATCTGGAATATTGTGTGCAGTTTTGGTCGCCATATTATAGGAAGGATGTGGAGGCATTGGAACGAGTGCAGAGGAGGTTTACCAGGATGTTGCCTGGTATGGTAGGAAGATCGTATGAGGAAAGGCTGAGGGACTTGGGGCTTTTCTCATTGGAGAAAAGAAGGTTTAGGGGAGATTTGATAGAGGTGTATAAGATGATTAGGGGTTTAGATAGGGTTGACAGTGAGAACCTTTTTCCGCAAATGAAGTCAGCTGTTACTAGAGGACACAGCTTGAAATTAAGGGATGGTAGGTATAGGACAGATGTTAGGGGTAGATTCTTTACTCAGCGGGTTGTGAGTTCATGGAATGCCCTGCCAGTAGCAGTGGTGGACTCTCCCTCTTTATGGTCATTTAAGCGGGCATTGGACAAGCATATGGAGGTTATTGGGCTAGTGTAGGTTAGGTAGGCTTCGGTTGGCGCAACATCGAGGGCCGAAGGGCCTGTACTGCGCTGTATTTTTCTATGTTCTATGTTCTAACCACAGCACCATGTTGTAATGGAGGAACCCAGGGTATTCATACAAAGGTCTTTGTATTGAGTCTGTCACTGCAGTCTGCTACCAATGAAGCTCTAATAAAGTGGCCCACATTGACACCAGGCTCCTCTTCCTCAGGTGATCGAACTATGTAGACCCATGGATTCAAGACTGGAGCACGTTGACTTTGAATGTCTCTTTGGTTGTTTGAACGTCCGGCATGTAATCCACGTGTTTGCTTCATTGCTTTTGGAGCGGAGAGTGATTTTCATTGCAGACAAGCTCAGGTATGGAGAAGAAATCAGCTTGGTGTAATATCTGGGTGATGTTAATCCTGTCAGGGCTTGTTTGTGTACGATGGTCACTTTGGATTAGTGGTGCTGGAAGAGCATAGCAGTTCAGGCAGCTTTTGCCCGAAACGTCGATTTCGAAGCTCCTCGGATGCTGCCTGACCTGCTGTGCTCTTCCAGCACCACTAATCCAGAATCTGGTTTCCAGCATCTGCAGTCATTGTTTTTACCTACGATGGTCACTTGTAAATCCAATGACCCAGGAGAAACCTGCTCACCTAGAGCATGGTGAGAATGTGGAGCTCTCTACCACCAGGCAAATAATATAAATATATCAAAGAGGATGGCAAATACATGATGGTGAATTGGATAAAGATACAAATGGAAGATATAAAAGTTTAAACACACATACCAACAGATTCAAGAACAGCTTCTTCCCTTCTGTTGTTCGATTTCTGGATGGACCTCTCAAATTGTAAATTTAATGTTGATCTCACTCTTTGTGCACCTTCTCTGCAGCTGTTACATTGTATTCCTCGCTCTGCTCTCTTACCCTAATGCACTTAGTGTGGTATGACCTGCCTGTACTGAACGGAAAACAAAACTTTTCACTGTACCTACTTACATGGGACAATAATAAATCAAATTAAGAATATTGTGATTGAATTGGGTTATGTAGCTGGGGTGGAAATCCTGTGTAAAAGTCAGTATGGTGCAGTTGAGCCAAAAGGCCTTTCCCTTTATTGTAAATTTAATTTCTTTTTCCCCCTTTTATTCTTTCATGGGGTCACCTACAGGGCGAGCATTTGTGGCTATTTCTAATTGCCCTGAGTGGCTTACTCAGCCTTGTCAGAGGGCAGCTAAGAGTCGAGCACACAGAGACATACGTCATCCATGGTAGCTAAAGATGGCAGATTGCCCTGTCCCTAGAGGAAAGTAGATCAGTTTTTACAAATTGACAGTGGTTTATAGTCAGCGTTACTCAGACTGGTTTTATACACTCAAAAGTAAACTGAATTTACTTCTGTAGCTGCAGGGTGGGATTTGAATCCAAGTCCCCAGGGTATTAGCCTTGACCTCTGAATTATTACTTCAGTGGCACCAGCAGCTCCCCTTAATCCTAAAGTTTGGGTCTGTGCAGACTGTATATAGTAATGTGTTGGTCCCATAATCTGACTCATTACCACATCCGACTGTAGAATAGTTACTTTGTTCTGAAGCCTTGCTGCCAGTCCTCTCTTTGTCAAATTTAAATCTTGTTTGCTATGTTTATTTATTTTCTATCACTCATGGGAAAGGTATAAAGGGGCAACTTTTTCACACAGAGGGTATTGTGTGTGTGGAGTGAGCTGCCAGAGGAAGTGGTGGAGGCTGATACAATTATAACATTTAAAAAGCATCTGGATGGGTATATGAATAGGAAGGGTTTAAAGGGATATGGGCTAAATGCTGGCAAATGGGACTAGATTTATATAGGATAGCTAGCTGGTTGGCATGAACATATTGGACTGAAGGGTCTGTTTCTGTGCTGGACATCTCGATGACTCTATGTATCTGTGATTCTCATAACGAGTATCATGCACCACCCCATTAGCTAACCTCACCAACCAATTTTACATCTGAGTTTTAAACAAAGAAACTTTAAATTTGATCACAAAATTGTTAATTTGCTGGTTTAACCTTGAAATTTGCATCAAAATAATCACTCACACTCCAGAAGCTGTTGAATTAATTCTCTGCTGTAGACAGTATGCCACAGCACATCCCCATGCCTGGGAATGTATTGGTAATATTTTAAAGGTCCAGTCTTTAGCATGTGCCTCCTGGTTTCATTTCTCTGCTCTGTCACTGAATCCTGGTCACATTTATTGTTGCTGTCCCCCTGTTCAGTGATGGGTGGATTTATCAGTTTCTCTCTTGTTTTTCAGCACTCTCTCTAAATGTGGCCATGCAGCCATTGCCATGTTGTACCCATTCACCTGGCAGCACACCTACATTCCCGTGCTTCCGGCTGTCATGATCGATATCGCTTGTTCTCCCACTCCTTTCCTTATCGGAATTCTTTCAAGTTCGGTGCCTCAGTTGAATGATCTGCCCATAGAGGAGGTGAGACCATTGCATACCTTCGCCAAGTGCTTGTGAAGACCTGGAAATGTAAAGTAGCAATGTCCAGAGGAGAACATTGGTGTCACATTTTGCTTAGATTAAATGTCAATTAAATGTCAATGTTATTGTCCAGAAAGGTGTCCAGACAGGGTCTCAAGAAAATGTGAGTGTCTCTTCTGGGTGACCAGTCTCTGAGGGCCATGTGTATATGAGAGAGTGGTCAGTCTGTGAGGGCCGTATGTATGTGAGAGAGTGGTCAGTCTGTGAGGGCTGTGTGTATATGAGAGTGGTCAGTCTGTGAGGGCCGTGTGTATGAGAGGGGCCAGTCTGTGAGGGCTGTGTGTATATGAGAGTGGTCAGGCTGTGGGCCGTCTGTACATAAGATTGGTCAGTCTGTGAAGGCCGTGTGTATGTGAGAGTGGTCAGTCTGTGGGGGCCGTGTGTATGTGAGAGTGGTCAGTCTGTGAGGGCTGTGTGACTTATCTCTCCACCCTTCAGGCTCTCTGCCTGTATTCCTGATGAAGGGCTTTTGTCTGAAACATCGATTTTACTGCTCCTCGGATGCTGCCTGAACTGCTGTGCTATTCCAGCACCACTAATCCAGAATCCTGTCTGTGAGAGTGGTCAGTCTGCATGGCCTGTCGGGGGGTCAGTGCTGAGGGAGCAGCGCATTGTCAGAGGGTCGGTGCTGAGGGAGCGGCGCATTGTCAGAGGGTCAGTGCTGAGGGAGCGCTGCAGTGTGGGAGGATCAGTGCTGAGGGAGCGGCACACACTGTCGGGGGGGGTCAAGACTGAGGGAGCGGCATACTGTTGGGGGGGGTCAGTGCTGAGGGAACGGCACACTGTCGGGGGGGTCAAGACTGAGGGAGCGTTGCAGTGTCGGTGGAGGGGGGGGTCAGTGCTGAAGGAGCGCTGCAGTGTCGGTGGAGGGGGGGGTCAGTGCTGAAGGAGCGCTGCAGTGTCGGGGGGTCAGTGCTGAGGGAGCGTCGCACGGTTAGAGGGTCAGTGCTGAGGGACCAGCGCACTGTCGGAGGGTCAGTGCTGAGGGAGCGCTGCAGTGTCAGAGGGTCAGTGCTGAGGGAGGATCAGTGCTGCGGCAGTGCTGTATTGTCATAGGTGTGCTTTTTTGAAAACAATGTTAAACCAAGGCCATCACAGAACCTTAGTTGCCTCTAGAAGATTCCATGTGATCCAGTGATAAAACCAGAGATTATTCCTGAGGTCCTGGGGAGCAGTCAATCAGCAATTAAACAGAATAGTGACTGGGTCTCTGACACAATGTTGTATATGGGAACTTGCTGTGCACAGTTGGCTGCACCTTTACTACATTTCAACATGACTGTACTTCGAATCATGGAATCCCTACAATGTGGAAGCAGGCCATTCGGCCCATCAAGTCCATGTCAATCCTCCGAAGGGCATCCCGCCCAGACCAAGACGCCGCCCAATCCCTCATTGGGGAATAAAGTGGATGGCCTGGGAAGATTCTAACTCATTGGCTTTCTATTGTTTGTGTGTATTCCAGGTGTTGGTGGTTGATCTGTGCGCTGACAGATTCCTGCGACAAGTGAGTACTGTGCTCTTCTGTGTATGAAAGCTCGACTTTTTCTACAAGTACCCCCAGTGATATTCAGGCTGGGGTCATTCCGAGTGATATTCCGGCCGTGGGTCATTCCCAGGGATGTTCAGGCCGGGGGTCATTCCCAGGGATGTTCAGGCCGGGGGTCAGTCCCAGGGATGTTCAGGCCGGGGGTCAGTCCCAGGGATGTTCAGGCCGGGGGTCATTCCCAGGGATGTTCAGGCCGGGGGTCATTCCCAGGGATGTTCAGGCCGGGGGTCATTCCCAGCGATGTTCAGGCCGGGGGTCATTCCCAGCGATGTTCAGGCCGGGGGTCAGTCCCAGGGATGTTCAGGCCGGGGGTCAGTCCCAGGGATGTTCAGGCCGGGGGTCATTCCCAGCGATGTTCAGGCCGGGGGTCATTCCCAGCGATGTTCAGGCCGGGGGTCATTCCCAGCGATGTTGATGTTTATGTAGTTTTACTGTCCCTAGGTCAGAAACGTCCAGCATTGTAACTGTACCTATACAATAAAGACTGCAACAGTTCCAGGAGGCAGCTCGCTATCGCCTCCCTGAGAGCTGTCGAGGATGGATAATCAATATTGGCAACGCTCACGTCCTCCAAATCAAAGCATATTTGTAAACGAGCCCTTCACATTCATTTTGTTAGCCCCCCCCCCCCCCCCCATTTTTTTTCTCTTTCCTCTTTATTACAACAGTGTGGTCAGCATTGTACCCGGTGAGGTTCCATGACATCAAGGCCAGGTTGTCCCAGGGTCCTAAAGCCCCCACACCACAGATTGACCAATCCTTTTCTTGAACTCACTCAGCCTTTTGTGGTTCCTCCACATGCCACAATGTCATGACACTTCCACCATTCGACTGCATCCCTCCTGTCTGGCTACAAACATTGCCAACTGTGAACCTGGCACCTGACCCAAGTGATAAAATCCCAGGTTTCCATGGAAATTCTGGACAGCCCTCAACCAGTTGTGGAAAACCCAGGAAGTGTGTTGGGTCCATAATCAGAACACACCCAATTGTAACTGTGGCCATCCTAAACAGACCACTGCCCACCAATGAGCTGTCTGTCCTAGTGGATCCTACCTGGTGGTATGCGCTCTGCATCATCTGGTGTTGAAGAGGTACCAAAATTGCTGAAAAAACTCAGCAGGCCTGGCACCATCTGTGGAGAGAACAACTGTGTTTATGTTGACAGAAATTTAACATGAAGGTGTTCAAAATTGTAGGCATGGGACTATGGGGTTCATTTGGGCATTTTTGGGATGGACTACCCAAGAAGGCAGATGGGAGTGGGGCAAGTGAGAGGGAATGGGTGGTTGAGAATCTGTTTTTCTTTCTGGACTTTCAGATAAACCTGAATCTGTTCCAGCCATAACCCTTGGTGTGTTCCTCTGAAAGTTGAGAATGTGGTGCTGGAAAAGCACAGCAGGTCAGGCAGCATCTTGATGAAGGGCTTTTGCCCGAAACATCGATTTTTCTGCTCCTCGGAAGCTGCTGTGCTACTCCAGCACCACACTCTTGACTCTAATCCCCAGCATCTGCCGTCCTCACTTTCGCCTAGCATTCCTCTGAGAGTCAGTGCCCTCATGTTCACTGTTTTGTGGTGTTTCCCAGTTATTTCAAGGGGAACTGTTGACCTTGAGGGGGTCAGTGATCACCCTGTCTCTTTCTGACCATGATGTGAATATCATTTGGTATGTTTGCCTTTATTGGTCAGAGCATTCAGTGTTGGAGTTGGGAGGTCATGTTGCAGGTGTTTGGGCTTTTGTTAGGCCACTTTTGCAATACTGTGTGCAATTTTAATCTCCCTGCTATAGGAGGGATGTTGTTAAACTTCAACGGGTTCAGAAAAGATTTACAAGGATGTTGCCAGGGTTGAAAAGTTTGAGCTTTAGGGAGAGTCTTCCCTGGAGCATTGGAGGCTGAGGGGTGACCTTTTGGAGGTTTATAAGATCATGAGGGGCATGAATAGGGTAAATAGACAAGGTATTTTCCCTGGGGTGGGGGAGTCTAAGACTAGAGGGTATGGGTTTAAAGCGAGAGGGGAATGTTTTAAAAGGGAACCTAAGGAGCAACTTTTTCATACAGAGGGTGGTGCATGTATGGAATTAGCTGCCAGAGGAAGTGGTGGAGGCTGGTACAACTACAGCATTTAAAAGGCATCTGGATGGGTATAGGAATATGAATGTGGGCAGCACGGTGGCACAGTGGTTAGCACTGCTGCCTCACAGCGCCGGAGACCCGGGTTCAATTCCCGCCTCAGGCGACTGACTGTGTGGAGTTTGCACGTTCTCCCCGTGTCTGCGTGGGTTTCCTCCGGGTGCTCCGGTTTCCTCCCACAGTCCAAAGATGTGCAGGTCAGGTGAATTAGCCATGCTAAATTGCCCGTAGTGTTAGGTAAGGGGTAGATGTAGGGGTCTGGGTGGGTTACGCTTCGGCGGGGCGGTGTGGACTTGTTGGGCTGAAGGGCCTGTTTCCACACTGTAAGTAATCTAATCTTAAAAAAAAAAGGGTTAGAGGGTCAAGAGCTGGCAAATGGGATTAGATTTATCTGGGATATCTGGTCAGCATGGATAGATTGGTCCGAAGGGTCTGTTTCTGTTCTGTACCTCTCTATGACTCTGTGTGCCCATGTAAGAATGTAATTCACAGTAGTTTATAGTATTATTTCATGTATGTTAACCAAAACATGTCAGTGACAGTAGTGCCCATTTGGTATGGATATCGTGGGCAGTTTGTCCATTGGTCATAACATTCTTGTAATTGTTTCATGTCAGTCCATATAAAGACCACAAACACACTGTGGAGCATATAGCCCCCTCTGGTGACACATTCCAGTCACTGCGACCTACTGCCTTTAAATCTGCTTCTATCTCTTCACAGCATGGTTTCTGTAATTGTTCCTGATTTGTATTCCACCACCCCCCACCTCCCCCTCCAGATGAATGACGAAGATTCCATTCTTCCACACAAGCTACAAGCTGCACTGGAGCAGATCCTCGAGCAGCGATCAGAAATGCTGACTGTGCGAGAGGATGTGGACGATGCAGATGGTGAGTCAGAGGGAACTGTCACCTGCCTTCAGCAGTGTTTCATATCGGGCAGTAAGAGTGACAGAGGAAAAGCAAGAATCCATGGCACCCCAGTGTGGATCAGGGCATCGGGTAGAGGAAGGGAATAGAGAGCCTCTTAGCTCCCACCTCCCCCATCTGCCTGGCTTTGGGTTTCAGAATGTCCAAGACTGCTGTGTGTAATGAAAAGACTCAATCGTACATTCGAGGTCCGGGTACAGTCGTGTCAGATACAATAAGGCCTGGAAACTGACTTTGAGAAGAATGATTCTGTCATTTCCCATTGACCAATTCAACCCTCACACCACACCACTCAGTATTGAGTCTTACTCTGTCAAGAACAGTAATACTGTTCAGATTAATGAAGTTCACAGCCTCCTAGATGATACTGACTGCACAGTCACAATATTAGAGTTCTACTTATGTAGAGTTATTTCAAAAACTAAATTCCAGAATCAGAGTGGAATGAGTTTGACTTGATAGAGATGAGTCTTCAATACATTATTATTGGATAGACAGGGAGGATCCCTGCATTCTACACATAATGGACCAGCACTTCCCAGAGAAGGAGGTTGTGAGCTGAATTGCGAGCTTTGACCAAGTTTTACCGCTGTATTTTGCTCTATTGGAGTGGCCACACTCTCTTCCCTATCTCTATCTCCCTCTGTCTCTCTATCTCTCGGTTTCCCTCTGTCTCTCTCTCTCTCTCTCTCTCTCACACACATGTGCGCACACACCGATTTCATTGTGCAGTCATAACAGTCTTTACAGGGAAATAAAGTTTGAGAAGCCTCACCAGTCCCAGTATAGTAATATTTCTATCTCCCATAACTGCACAGTGCTTGCGTGTGGTGTACAAGGTCAGAGGTCACATGTCAACATGTTTATTTGGAAGTACTAGCTTTTGCAGCAGTGCTTCTTCAACTTCACCTGACAATACAGCATTGCTTCAAAAGCTTGTGATTTCAAATAAACCTGTTGGACTGTAGCCTGGTGTGCGATTTCTGACCTTGTCCACCCCAGTCCAATACTGCCATCTCCACATCAGACATAAGATGTGAGCAACATGCTGTGAAAATAATGCACAGCCTGTTTAGTCAATATGTCAAGGAGCCACAGGTACCTGAAGATTAGGAAAAGGCATGAAGCTAATTTCCAGAGAGAATATAGTAATTAGGGAGGAGACAGCTGTCTTAGCAGCATTTACCCGGTTGCTGCAGGTAAAACCAAAAAGAAGTGGGACCTGCAGGAAGAACAAGTTGGCTCTGGACCAGGATGAAGCATAGTCGATCAAGTGACTTATTTCAGAAAACCTTAAGTAATATGACATCATTGTAGAGTTCTTGAACAGAACATGGACAGTGTTTGAGAACAAGGGAAGCATCATATGTTGAGGCTGAATAATGTTCATAGTTTGACTTGCTGTAGTATGAAGAATGTGTTTCTCATCGATGTCTTTGAGTGCAGACGAAGTGGATGGGGAACTGCAGGAGTGGTTTCCATAAACAGCCGGGGTGGGAATGTACACTATTGTCTGCTTTAAGGACCTGGTATTGAAGGCAGTATTTAAACATATGGTAGCCTTTCCATATGTTGATGACCTTAAATCTTCCAAAAACCATTAAAGGAGACTCTCAGAGCCTAAGGCGGGAGTAACGATTCCAAAGGTTTGCATCTTAACACAAAGGACAGAAAGGTAATGTCATTACCTAGTGTCAGGAAGAGGCACCTTACAGTCAATGGGAGTGCAACTGAATGGGGGAAGTCAGAGTGGGTATTCTGGAGAATCATAGAAAATAAGAACAGGAGTAGACCATACGATATGGTGGATTAGTGGTGCTGGAAGAGCACAGCAGTTCAGGCAGCATCCAAACGAGCAGCGAAATCGACGTTTCGGGCAAAAGCCCTTCATCAGGAATAAAGGCAGTGGAGAGATAAGCTCTCCACGCTTCAGGCTCACTGCCTTTATTCCTGATGAAGGGCTTTTACCCGAAACGTCGATTTCGCTGCTCGTTGGATGCTGCCTGAACTGCTGTGCTCTTCCAGCACCACTAATCCAGAATTTGGTTTCCAGCATCTGCAGTTATTGTTTTTACCCCATACAATAAGGTGGGCTAATCATCCAACTCAGCACCCTGTCCCCACTTACTCCCCATTCCTTTTGATCCGTTTAGTCCTAAAAACTGTATCTAAATCCTTCTTGACAACATTTTATTGCTTTCTGTGGCAGAGGTTCATCACTTTTCTAGGTCATTTCTCCTCATCTCAGTCCTAACTGGCCTATCCCAAATCCAGAGACTGGGATCCCTTGCTCTGGACTCCCTGGTCATCAAAACTATCCCTCCCAACTAGCCCTGTAAGAATTTTATTGGTTTCTATGAGATCCCCCCCCTCGTTCTTGTCAATGCCAGTGAATCTCGTCCTAACTGATCTAGTCTTTCTTCAAATGTCTGTCCTGCCATCCCAGGAATTGATCTGGGAATCCTTTGTTACACTCCCTCCAAAGTCTGAACATCCTTCCTCAGATAAAGAGACCAAAACCACACACAGTACTCCAGGTGTAGTCTCACCAAGGCCCCTGTACAGTTGCAACAAGGCATCCCTGCTCCTGTATTCGAATCCTCTTGCTGTGAAGACAATACACTTACCTTCTCCACCGTCTGCTGCACTTGCAATGTTTACTTTCAGTGGCTGGTGCACAAGGACACCCAGGTCTCATTGCACCTCTCCATTTCCCAAGCAATTGCTACACACACCTCCCCCCCCCCCCCCCGTCTGCATTCTGCCAACAGTCTGATACCACTGAGAGAAGCAAATATCCACAGCCAGTGAAATATTGTGGAAATTCCTCTGTGACCTTCTTGAGCAATTGAAACAGGGATGGAGAAGCTGTTTTTAAAAACCCACTCCGCTTTTGCTCTTCCTGCCTCTCTTTCCACAGGCCTGTGCTCCCTCAGCACCCTGGTTTCAGAAGCTTGCGTTCGGTTCTTCGTGGAGATCGCTGGGCATTACTCCCTGCACATGGTGGTCAACGACAAGGGTGAGCGGTCCTTTCAGAGAGAGGCCTTTCGCAAGTCCCACACCTCCAAGAATGTGCGGCAGTTCCTGGAGCTTTTCATGGAGACCCAGATGTTCGCTGGCTTCGTGCAGGACAGGGAGCTAAGGAAAAGTGGGGTCAAAGGTCAGTACTGCGATCGCCAGTCGCCCAAGCAGCCCAGTGGTTGGCAGCTATCGGTCATCTACCCATTTACAATGCACTGTGGTGCTGACATGGCAGGAGCTAACAGGGCTGTAGACTGTCATTGGATGGACTGTCAGGCAATCCATCCTAATCTTCCCAGTTAGCTGTTTGATGAATGAAAGGGTTAAATCCAGGGATGGCTAACCTCCATGGCTGTGCCCGTTGGTTACTTCCATGGCCTGTGTTTCCATGTTTGTGATGTCCTGCTCCAATTCTGGCTCCTTGGGAGCTGAGCAAGTACTCAGTGATCGGACTCTGCAGGATGAGGGAACTTGCCCCCATCCAGATTTACATGAAAGAAATATCCATTCTATCTCAGAGTCAGTGAATAGTCGTGGGAGTGCAAGGAGAGAGCTCTAGATGCAGGAAGATGGGTGACAGCAGCTCTGGGCTACCTCAAGAAGCTGGGAAAGGAAGGAGCACATATACTGATCCTGCCTGACAGGAACAGTGTACTTACGACCTTGTGAGAGAGGTTGTGGGGCAGGTGCTCAGAATGCTCCCAATGGATGTGTAAACCAGGTGGTCTAGTAGAATGGGTATAGTTCCAGCAAGCTGGTCATTTTCATGTTGCTGTGATTGTCAGGATGGAGGCTGAGGGTTTGAGGGACTGATGGATGGCTTACATTCACAGTGTGCTGGCCTCTCCTCATCGAGGTCTCAGCCTCCCCCCACGCAGGGTTTGTGTGTCTCTATTTCTGTCAATGTGTGTGTCTGTGCTGATGCCAATATATTTAGCCGCGCTGATTCCTGTGCGTTTTCGATTGCAGGTCTCTTTGAGGTGCGGGCTGTGGAATATCTGGAGACTATCCCTGAAACAGGACCAAGTGGCGTCAACAGGTTTCTGAAAGGCCTGGGTGAGTATTTGACAGAGAGCCTATAAGGGTCATCAGCCTGTAGCCTGACTGAGGGCAGGATCCTTCCTTACAGTATCCGTACTGAGGGTGCCTTCCTCTCATGCATCAACAACTCCACTGTCATTCCCATAGCCCTCTCTCTAACCCCCATGTGTGGACAAAATTCCCTTTTATTCACTATACCTGCTGTTAGGAGCTCAGTACAGAGGAGGATGTGATCATTGGGTGCAAACTGCCAATGCAACATTTTCCCAATCAGGCTTTCACAGAGTGAGACTTGTAGTTGGGGTACATACATGTGTCATGATCAGAGGGCTACTGTAATTTTAAAACACAAGATGAAATGTTCATTAAAATGCTGCTGCTCAATGGTAAGGGAATCCTCCAGGTTGAAGTTCAGACTTATCATTGGTAAGTGTGTGTTAATAACCAACTGGGGTCCCTCCACAAGATGGTCAGTCCATTGAGTCTGCTCTTCCAGTCAATCAGATCACGGTTGATCTGATCATCTTCAATTCCACCTTCCTGACTCTTCTCCATATTTGTTGATTTTCTGGGTTCAAACTCTCCTATCTTAACCTTGAATATGCTTAAGGACCCAGTCCCTCCATAGCCCTCTGTGGCAAAGAATTCCACAGATTCACAACTCTCAGGGGGAAGAAATTCCTCATCAGTGTCTCGAATGAGTGACTTGTTATGATGATCCACTGGTCTTGGATTATCCCACAAATAGAACCAATCTTACCATCTCAACTCAATCAAGTATACTGAACTAATCCTGGAGACAAGCCACTGGAACCAGCAATGGCACTGTATCAAGTGATACAGCCTTCTAAACAGGCACCAGCGGACCTATTCAGGCATCCTGGAATAGTATTTCATTTCTTAATGTCCTCTCTTGATGCCCTTCCCAACCACCATGGAAGTCCCACCACCATCCATACCCCTCAACAGCCCACAGGTGCTGCCATGCCACGGTGGGACTGGGCTGGCATTCTAGGCTGTTGCCTCTCCTCCTCCCAAAGCCCTCATTGAATCGTAGAGACCAGCGATTACCTCTTCTGAACCACCACCTTCATCTCCAGCCCCTGCACATGGTTTTGACTGACTGTGTGAGAATATTGATGATATAAAACTGATCGATAATTCTGTAGATGCTGCAGCGGATGTTGTTGAGTCGTTGTCCTTTTTGCTGCAGTCTGGAAGTTACTCAATGGTCAAAAACGTCAAAGATGATGTATTCCGTTTAAGAGCATTAAAGAGAATTATAAGGTGCATTGGTGTCAATTTCAATAGAATTTGTGTGTGAAGCAGGAATCTGGGCACTCTCTGTTCAAGTAAGCCTCCTGCATCGAAAACCTTGCAGCATTTTGATCTGATAACGCACTAGATAATCGTTCACATTAAATAAGTGTACAGTTCTGCTCGGTTTTCGCAAGCCAGGTAACTGAAAAAGATTGTGCACAACTTGCAGAGTTCCTGGGCCAGTTGATCTTTCAATAATTCTAGCTTTTCTTGTTCTCAGGGAACAAAATGAAATTTCTTTCCAAGAAGTGAGAAATCCGGTGACACAAACATTCCACTACTCTAGATCTCAAGACCGAGCATCGTCTAACCGTGCCCTGTGAGAGACTCCTGGTTACACACCCACTTTAGCTGGTCATTGTGGGCAACTGGAGAAACCATGGGGCAGTGTCGTTTGCATGGAGCTGGAATTTTGCCGCCGCACGCACAAAGTTCCTGCGCTGAGATTGCACGGGACGGCCGCAGCATAGAAACCCCCACTGGACCATGTGCTCTGTTCTGACATTGAAGGTTTCCAACACACTCTATATGAGGGTGTGCCCAGCTGTGGTGAAGCAAAATGAATTGGGAGGTTGATCACGAGAGCAATGTGAATAAAAGAGGCCATTGGAATTAAATAATTCCACCCTCGCAGCATCCAGACCTTTTCAAAAAGCTCCCCATGTTGTCGTTGAAGTTTCTGTCGCCCCCTGGTTTTTGCTGCATAATGGACATGTCTTACCTTCTCTAAAATGCGCCTTTCACAGATCGATCCTGTAATTACACGGTGAAATAATTGGTATGATAATGACTGATGTTGCCTTGTTCATTAGGTCTATCAGACTGGGCCCTATACAAAGAGGACAATGACATGGTCCCCTTGTACATAGAGTGATGGGATGCTACAATGGAGCCTGTGCCCACCAAGCTCGGCCTTTCCTTTTCTCTATCAGACAGCGGTTGGATGAAATGGCAGTTCCATGTGAATTTGTGTCCACAGGAATCGATCCGAGTACCTGCCAGAGATGGGCTTAGCCTCCAGCCTAGACTTTGAGCAGGAAGAGGAACCTTCCAATCATTCCTCTGTTACACTCCCCTTTTAACAGCTCCAAAAATAGCATCACATTTTAAATGTTATTTTTTAAAATTCATCAAAACATGAAGTAGGCATTGTTTGAAAGTCACAACTTCTCAGTGGAAAGCTGCAGGAAGTATTACTCAGGAACTGACTCAGCGTCTGTAACTGAGGCCTCACTGGGAAATTCCTGTCACTAGAGCCCCATTTATTCTGAACAAATCCTCTTGCCATTCCTAAAAGTGTCAAATATTAATCCTGTACCTAAAGGGCATAGTTATACATTGAAGTACTGCTTATCAAAAGTGGACCACATAACGCTGTAGCTCAACATTTTATCAGCAAAACTATTCCAAGGACAGCCCTGAACTGGCTGTTGTTATTTTTGGTTCTGTCCCTGAATGCCCTCCACTAACCCACACTCACTGGTGACCCTCTTATCAGCCTGGCTCCTGTGCAGCCCTGGGGAACCCAATCCAATGTCACCTCTGCTTGAATGTTCCAGTCACAACATTCCCTCACTTGTCTTTCTCCCTCACTGGATAGTAACCTCACACTGCCCCCTATAGCCAGGGGGTCAACTGATAAACCCACTTCCGTGTGAATGAGATCAGTTAAGGACACAGATTGGGGCTTGATCAGATTGGATAGTCCCTATTACTCAGAGGCACAGGGCAACTACTCAAGCTTGAACTATATGAGAGACATTCATGACTCCGCACCTTACTGGACTGTCACAGTGTAGTGGAAGTTGATGGGAATTAGGTTATTGTCAGGGCTGATATGGGGTGGGGGGGGGGGGGGGGGGGTGGTATGCAAATCCTGCATTAATGTTTTAATCCCGTCCGCAGTGTTTCAATGCACCATACATTCTGGTCTTTGAATCCCAGCGTTTGAGGGCTTTACTGAGATTGACATGCAGCTAACTGTGGATGGGTTTGATGTCATTTTTAAAAAACGGTTTTTAATAAGCTAGCGTAGTGAGGTTTAATACCTGCACTCCGAAGGAAAGTTGTGTCTGAATTAGATTAAGGCAGTGCTTACTGTATCCTCCTAACATAGAGACCAGTTTAAACAATGAGTGACACTGCAGATCCAGTCAGATATCAGCTAAAACAATCCACAGGACAAAGCAGTGACAGACCTCACACAGAAGTATTCTACAGTCACTCCAGCCTACAGTTTTACCAGAAATAAAAACAGAAATGGCTGGAATAAAGCTCAGCAGGTCAGGCAGCATCTGTGGAGGGAAATCAGTATTAATAACTATGATTTCTGTGCACAGATGTTGCCAGACCTACTGAGCTTTTTTTCCAGTATTTGCAATTCTTTGGGACTTTTATACAGTTTTACCAGAATTATTCCTGGTCAAAAGGGTCCCAAACTTTCAACACCGCTCCTGGCAACAAGTGAACATTAACAGTATTTCACCAAGTCTCTTTTAGGTGTCCCAATTTGTTCCAACCTTTAACTGGCTTTTCATTTTTTTTTAAAAAAGCATTTTAATTCTTGCTGTTGTGATTCAGGCTGCCCTTGGCTTCTGGATGATTGTGACTGGACTCTTTATTTAAACCATCGATTCTTATTATTAAGAATGGAGCCTTACTCCAGCTGCCCTGTTGGAGTTGCTGTACTTTCCTTTTCCTTCATACCAATATTATTGCCCCATCACAACGTCCCTGTGATCAGTTGGAGGAGCTGCTGCTTCAGATTGGTGTTGCAGTACTGAACTGGTCAGCTCATGGGCATCTCTGCTACTAGCTATTCAACCACTGGCTGGCACTGTCAGTCCCGAACTGCCCTTGCCCCTCATAAACCCTTCTTGGAATGATAAGCAATGCCCCAATTTCAATTTCCTTCTCTTTAGCTCAGGATTCTGCAGAAAGATTGCTGTAACACTTTATTCCAGAGTAACTCAGACATCAGAGTGTTGTCTCACTAACCACCAGGCAGTGGGAGTTAGGTGACATATTCTGCTCTGCTTTCAGAGCACCACAGAGAATATTGACTCTCACTGGAAGAACGGACTGTGTGAGCTGTGATACAGTGAAGTGGAACTTTGTTAGTGAGGCAGCCCGGACGTGAGGCCCCCTTCAAATCCAACAGCCTCTTGGTGTGAATCATGTTCAGTTTGAGGTGGGGCTAGTGAACAGGCCAGTGTTGAGACTCAGTGCTGTGGTGAGGTTAGGATAAATAGTGAGGCTTACCTCCGCTCAAGTCACACATCGATGCCTTTAAAAAGAACTTCAAACTTCTCATCCACACACAGCATCAACCTGCTCTCTGTCTGATATACTCACTAACACAGCCATTTTAGAGCACATGCAGGTACATGTGACTCATTTCCCTAGAGCTCAGTGTAACTTCTTAATTAACTTTGTACAAATCGAGTGCCCCCTTAACTTCATATTGCAGTTCAGTTGTGTACATCTGGGAATAACCTTTGGAATTGATGCCCCTTCCTACATCACAACTGTGCCTGCACTTGCAAAATCCAAGTTCTTTTGTGTAAAACAAAGACTTTGGGTTGTGAAAGATGTTATAGTCCTTCCTTTCCAGCAGCCCAGGGGAAGTTGATTCTCTCTGATCAGGCCATTCATTGCTTTCTCCCTGGCTCTGAGCTGATTTATTCTCTCTATATATGTTTTTAAACATGGGGAATGTTAACACGGCCTTGGATTGTGTTGTAAGATGACAGCACTGGAGATCTTGATGGACTAGACTGATTCAGAAAGGACAGTAAAACCACTAATGCCACGATGTGGTGCACTGAGGCTCAGCTCTCCCATTGACATGTTTACAGTATGGATAGGGGGGGGGCTCCTTACAAAATTGTGTCCCTGTAATGTGATGAGACACTGATGCCTCTCAGTGTTGCAGGGCGGAGTGTTCTCTCTGTATATGTGTAGGACAAATAACTGTAACAGACCATTGTTTACAAATGAACTGTAAAGAAATAAACATTTGGACAAACACCATGCATGGCTAGAGTTTTGGATTTGATTCTTGCTTCTCCCTTCTACAGTTATTGGGGCCTGTTTATGGCTTGCAGACTTAATAGGCTGACAGTTGTTATGCAGTGCCATTGATCCCAGGGTCTGGTCACTCCCATGCAGTAGAGAACCCCATTAGCCTGACCTCTGAGTGCTGACACACACTCCCAGTTTCAGAAGTGGATTCCACATTACTCTCGCTGCTGGAGTATCAGCTCCTCCATTAATGCAGACCCAAGAGTGCTATTATTGTTGGGATGCCTTTGAGCACCTGACATCACCTGTCTGCTTCCTCTGTCCAGGCTGCCTCAGCAAATCCTGCAACGTCTTTAGCTAAAGGGGCTGAGGTCAGTGATAATTGGTGAATTATGAGGAATTGACATTGTGACCAGTGAGGTGATAGCCTACTGGTAGACTGTTAATTGAGGCCCAGGTTTGAATTTTCCACAGCAGATGGTGGAATTGGGAATTCAATACAAATCTACCACTAGTGCTAACATCTTCTCCAAGTCAAGCTCTTTTGTAATCTTGAAAACTTGTACTTCAGTGACTCTCAGACTTTTTGGTGAATGATTCCTTTTTAACTGGATCAGTAACCATGGTTCCTACCATCTCAATTATTACTGTACAGTACGCACAATAATCACACAGTGCCTACACACTTCAGCACAGATTTGTCAGAGGCTTGAGTGTAAGAATTTGCTCACAGACTCCGTAACGAGTGGTTTAATAATGCTTTTAAGAAAACAGGTATTTGCCTACAATTAACCATGTGACAGAATGCCTGCTTCTCAGTCCAGTCTTTTGTGAGTGACTCAGCCAGTGCACTCTGTACTGTATGTGTGGCCACATCCGACTGCCACCTTACATCTTGCATTATTTTGTGTACCTCAGTTTGACAGCCATTCCCTTACTCTGTCACCTTTTTCAATGTTCTCTCTTTCAGCCCATTCAATCTTTCAGTACAAGCCAGCTTCTCACTTCTCAGCTCATCCTTGTGAAGCATGCTCACACCTTAATCAGTGCCTCAGTATCCTTTTATCATCCGGAGACTAGAATTGGCCCGTTCTCCAAGTGTCAAGTGAACTGAAATATTCAGCAACAATTCAGGAGTTCCCACCTTACTCAATCGTGAGGAACTCAAATATGTTACAATTCTGAGCTGAACATTTTCCATGAATCAACATTTTTGAATGCTCTTTTCTCCCAAGCTGACTACATGACCTTTTGTATGTTCCTATATTACACAACTGTACTTATTACAGTCACATTTTTTTTTAAAACCAAACAAATATTGCTTTCACCATTGTCCTTTTGATGGAATCTAAAGCATCTGTTTGGTCTAGTGTTACAGAGGAAAACCACTTCGTAAGCAAAGAGAAAGAGACTTAAACAGCATGTATTGTTTATTGCATTCTCACAATCGGGTGCAAATTGCATTGGAGTAGATGTTACAGACTCCGAGGAAATCTGGACAGTAAGTCTATCTCCTTCAAATTGCATAAAATCCATACAGTGTGGAAGCAGACCATTCAGTCCATCAGATTCACACCAACCCTCTGAAAAGCATCCCAGACACACCCCCTCCACTATCTCTGTAAGCCTGCATTTCCCACGGCTAATCCACCGAACCTACACACCCCGAACGCTATGGACAATGTTCCCATTACCCATCCACCTGATCTGCACATCTTTGGACTGTGGGAGGAAACCGGAGCACCAGGAGGAAATCTATTCAGACACTGGGAGAATGTGCAAATTTCACTAGACACTCACCCAAAGGTGGAATCAAACCCAGATCCCTGGTGCTGTGAGGCAGCAGTGCTCACCAGCATACAACCCCATTCAGGGCTGATCTTCCACCCCCATCTACACAACAGCATGATATGAAGTGGTGCTTAATACTCTACCCAGTATTAACCTTTTCATAGCCTAATACCTTATGCTATATCTCCCCACAAGTTCTTTAGATTAATACGTTCATGTGCATAATTGCATTTACCATCACTGGCTTCATAAATGTAGATCTTGTGGTATTTTCATAAGTCTGCCAGAACACCTCTTTAGATTTGGAAGATTGAGATGTCTTTGGCCTCAGTTCTGTTATTGACAGCGAGAGTCTATAAAGTCCATAGGATGTAGGAGCAGAAATAGGCCATTCAGCCCACCAGGTCTACCATGAGATCATGGCTGACCTGATCATCCTCAACTCTATCTTCCTGCCTTTCCTCCACAACCCTCTATACCCTCACAGATTAACAATCTACCTCAGCCTTAAATATAAACAACGAACAAAGAGAATTTACAGACCAGGAACAGGCCCTTCAGCCCTCGAAGCCTGAGCCAATCCAAATGCACTGTCTAAACCTGTCGCCTAATTCCTAAGCATCTGTATCCCTCTGATCCCCACCTACTCTTGAGTCTGTCCAGACGCACCTTAAATGAATCTACTGTGCCTGCCCCACTACCTCTGCTGCAACATATTCCAGGCCCCTACCACCCTCTGTGTAAAGTACTTGTATCCTCCTTAAACTTTTCACCTCTCACCTTGAAAGCGTGACCTCTCATTACTGAATCCTTCACCTTGGGGAAAGCTTATCTCTATCCACCCTGTCCATACTCTTCATGATTTTGTAGACCTCAATCAGGCCCCCCTCAATCTCCTTTTTTCTAATGAAAACAATCCTAACATACTCAACCTCTCTTCATAGCTAGCACCTTCCATACCAGGCAACATCCTCATAAACCTTCTCTGCACCCTCTCCAAAGCGCCCACATCCTATTGGTAATGGGGTAACCAGAATTGTACACAGTATTCTAAATGCGGCCGAACCAGTGTCTTGTACAATTTTAACATGACTTGCCAGCTCTTATACTCAATACCTCGTCCGATGAAGGCAAGCATACCATATGCCTTCTTGACCACTCTATCCACCTGTGCAGCAACTTTCAGGGTACAATGGGCCTGAACTCCCAGATCTTTCTGCTCATCAACTTTTCCCAAGTCTCTTCTGTTTACTGTACAATTCACTCTAGAATTAGACTTCCCAAAATGCATCACCTCACATTTGTCTGGATTGAACTCCATCTGCCACTTCCCCGCCCATCTCTCCAGTCTATCTATATTCTCCTGTATTCTTTGATAGTCCCCTATGCTTTCTGCTACTCCACCAATCTTCGTGTCATCTGCAAACTTGCTGATCATACCAACAGTGCCCTCTTCCAGATAATTTATGTATATCACAAACAACAGTGGCCCCAACACTGACCCCTGTGGAACACCACTGTCACCTTTCTCCATTTCAAGAAACTCCCTTAAACTACTACTCTCTGTCTTCAGTTGCTCAACCGGTTCTTTATCCACCTAGCTAGAACACCCTGCACATCATGTGACTTCACTTTCTCTATTAGTTTACCATGGGGAACCTTATCAAACTCCTTACTAAAGTCCATGCATATGACATCTACAGCCCTTCCTTCATCTATCAACTTGGTCACTTCCTCCAAGAACTCTATTAAGTTGGTAAGGTGGGAGATCCAAGATGGCAGCGACTCAGCAAGTCTGAGTCTATAGTGCTCCTCCCAAGACCTAGGCAAAGTGGGCCACCCTCCTCCACTACACTCACCAAATAATTTAAAATAGTTTTTATTTAATGTAATTAGTGGTTCAGTACTAAATTTAAACAGTTCAGTCTCCTGTAAAAATGACTAAAGGGAAAGGAGCCCACAGTTCTCAGCAAGCAGGAGCCCCTCCCCCACCCTCCCCAGCTGCAGCAGAGGCGTTCACAGCCGCCCCGGGGGAATTACCTACGGTGGCGAGCCTCGCGGAAATAATCTCAAACTCGATGCTGTCATTGAAGAGTCCCGAAGTCGATGGAATTCCGGAACATCGAAGAAATTGAGTGCCGAGTCGGAGGGGTAGAGCTAAAGGCTGTGACCTCTGAGGCCATTGCAGAATCGGCTGTGGATCGGGTCCGAGAATCGAGGTTGTCGATAAAATATTCACTTGCTGGGCCTTCCTGAACGGGAAGAGGAAGGCCAGCTTACAAGGTTCCTTGAACAGTGGCTTCCACAGCTTTTAAATCTGGATGCTGGATCAGGCCAGGTAAGGGTGGAATGGGCCTACCGGGTTACAATACGTGGGCCTGGCTCGAACCAGCACCTCTGCCCGGTCCTGTTCCAGCTGCAGAGCTATAAGGTGAGGCAGATGCTCTTGGAAGCCTCCAGAAATCTTGGGAAAGATCCCCAAGCCATGACTTATAAAGGATCCAAGATTATATGATTTCAGGACTTTTCCCCAGCTCTGGTCCGAAAGAGGAAGGTGTTTGATGAAGCAAAGAAGCATTTAAGGGATTTAAACATTCAGTACTCCTTGCGCTACCCAGCTATACCACGCTTCAGCCATGAAGGGTCCGTGTATAACTTCGGATCACCGGAGAAGGCCAAGAAACTTTTGGACTCTCTTAGATAAATTATGAGTTAATTGATGTTGTTTTACCCTCCCCCCACCCTGGTTTAGCCCCCTTTTTCTTCCTTTCATTACCTTACTGTTTAACATTATCTCCGGGGGGGGGGGGGGGAAGGAGGATTTATTTATTCATCCTTTACTTAGCAATTTTCTTTCCTCCCCTTTTTTTAATATGTATATATAGGCCAGGGGGTCTAGTTAATGTAGATGGCGGCGGGGGGGGGGGGGGAAGCGGCTACCTTATTCTATTTTACCTTTGTCCTTGGGAGCGGGGTTGTTTTCCTCTGTTATTTTGTATTACTATATTTAATTATTATTTGCTGAGACTGTAATTTTATAGTCATATATGGTATTAATATTACCAAATATATCCAGGTATTGGTGTGGGTGGGGGGGGGGGGGGGAGGTGGGGGATAGGGTACTCACTGTTCGTTCTAGTTCAATAGTATACTTGAGTTTTCTTCATCCTATCGTGGGGTGCCTGGGTCAAGGGTGGGGCACTGGTTGGGAGAGGTTATGATGGGTTTTTTTGAAAAGGAAGTGATGCCCCCTGGGAATAAGGGGGAACATCTCCGTTTAAATATGTTTTATACTTTTTTTATTATTTAGAAATTGTTTTTTATTATATTGATCTGAAATGTATTAAAGAGCTTTTATTTTTGTGAATTTTATATGCTCTATGCTCGGGATGTTTTGGATAGGGTCTCTTCTCCCGGGGGAGGGTCTCGGACTTGCCCGGTGATTATGGATGATTGGTCGATTAAATGGTGCACCTGGAATGTCATGGGGAGTAATTCACCAATCAAAAGGAGGAGAGTATTATCAAACCTCAAGAAAGAGAGGATCGATATCGCTCTCCTATAGGAGACACATTTATTGGATAAAGAACACCTGAAATTACGACAGGCAAGAGATTATTTTCCATTCTCTCTTTCTGTGCAAGGAAAAACATTTTGGTAAACTGGGTGGCTGAGGGCTCTCATGGACTTTCGAGTCGGCACAGAATAATTATGGAATATACTCCCCTTGACTTCCTTACGAATATGGTGCACCAGGAGAAAAACCAAATTATTCCATAAAATGTGGCAGCCCTTCTTGAATTACACAAATCCAGATATCTCGGTCATCCTACAAGGTTAATTGAGAGGGTGAACCTGGCTGGTCCAGAGCCCCCTGGGAGAGGAATCCCACATGAATACGGGTTTTGTTGTGATCTGATGTTAACACATTCCGAGCATGTACCTCACTGCTCAATTTATGTGTTATCCGTTGGGTTTTGTTTTCTCTTGAATAATGTAAGAATTTTAATGATACTCTCTGGTTAGGTGTAAGTTAGATGAGTAGTTAGTTGAGTTTTGTTTTTTTTCTCTCTTGGTATTTCTGTTTTCTTGTTTGACAGATTTTGGTTATTATTTATTTAAGATTTAACTGTATATCAATGTTTATACTTGTTTTTTTTTAGTTTTCTTTTATAAACTTGTAAAAACATGTTAAATTTTCAATAAAAATATCTATTAAAAAAAAGTTGGTAAGGCACGATCTCCCTCGCACAAAACCATGTTGCCTATCACTGATAAGCCCATTCTTTTCCAAATATAAATAGATTTTATCCCTCAGTACCTTCTCCAGAAACTTTCCCACCACTGACGTCAGGCTCACTGGTCTGTAGTTACCTGGAATATCCCTACTACCCTTCTTGTTCGGGGGACAACGTGAGCAACCCTCCAGTCCTCTGGCACCTCACCTGTGTTTAAGGATGCTACAAAGCCATCTTGTCAGGGCCCCAGTTATTTCCTCTCTCGCCTCCTTCAGCAACCTGGAATAGATCTCATCGGTCCTGGGGATTTGTCCACCTTAATAACCTCTAGCCTACCGAACACATCCTCCCCACTAATGTCAACAGGATCCAGAACATTCAAACTTCTATCTCTAATCTCAACATTCACGTCCCTCTGCTCAGTGAACACTGATGCAAAGTAATCATTCAGAATCTCGCCCATTTTCTCAGGTTCAACACACAGCCTTCTCTCATTATCCTTTATTGGACCATTCCTTTCTCTAGTTACCCACTTGCTTCTTGTATAAGGATAAAAGGCTTTGAGATTCTCCTTCATTCTGCTCGTTAAAGCTATTTCATGACCCCTTTTAGCCCGCTTGATTCCTCGTTTAAGATTGGTCCTACACTCGCGATATTCCTCCAGGGTCCGTTCTGTTCTTAGCTGCCTGGACCTTATGTACGCTTCCCTTTTCCTCTTGGCTAGTTGTACAATTTCTCCTGTCATCCACGGTTCATGAATCTTGCCCTTTCCTATCCTTTGCTTTCAATGGGACATGCCTATCCTGCACTATCTTTAACCTATCTTTGAAAGCCTACCACTTATCACATGTGGACCTCCCTTCAAATAGCTGTGTCCAATCCAAATTTCCCAGCTCCTGTCTAATTTTGATATAATTGGCCTTGGCCTAGTTTAGTACTCTTCCCTTAGGACCACACTCCTCTTTGTCTAAGAGTATTCTAAAACTTACAGAATTGTGGTCACTGTTCCCAAAGAAATCCCCCCACTGCAGGTTCTACCACCTGGCCTGGCTCTTTCTCCAACATCAGGTCCAATATGGCCCCTTCCCTCATCGGACTATTGACATACTGTTCTAGAAAACTCTCCTGGATGCTTCTTACAAATTCCACCCCATCCAGACCTCTGACACTAAGTGTATCCCAGTCAATGTTGGGAAAATTAAAATCTCCCATCACCACCACCCTGTTGCCTCTACATCTTTCCATAATCCGTTTACCTCTTTGTTCTTCAAACTCATGCTCACTGTTGGGAGGCCTGTAATACAGCCCCAGCAATGTAATTGCACCCTTCTTATTTCTCAGCTCTACCCATAAAGCCTTACTGGCTCAAGCCCTCCATAGTGTCCTTCTTTAGCAGAGCCATGATATCATCCCTGACCAGCAATGCAACTCCTCCCCCCTACTTCCACCACCACCATCTCCTCCCACCCCTTCCCCCCTCACCCACCCCCACTTACTTCCCTCCCTGTCCTGTCTGAAGCGTCTATATCCTGGAACATTTAGTTGCCAATCATGCCCTTCCTTCAAATAAGTCTCTGTGATTGCAATAACATCATACTCCCAGACACCAATCCAAGCCCTAAGTTCATCTGCCTTACCCACTATACTCCTGGCATTAAAGTATATGCACTTCAGGCCACCAGTTCTTTTGCATTCATCTGCTCTCTGCCTACTCTTCCCCTTATTAATGCTAAAGTTTCCACCTTGCTGCCTACTAATTTTCTCTTCTGGTTCCCAGCCCCCTGCCACATTAGTTTAAACCCTTCCCAACAGCAGTAGCAAAATCTCACTGAAGGACATTAGTTCCAGTCTGGTTAAGGTGTACACCATCCAATTTGTGACAGTCCCACCTTCCCCAGTACCAGTCACAATATCCAACAAATCTGAACCCCTCCCTCCTACACCATCCCTCACCATAATTAATAGCCCAGCCTCAACAGCCCTCGAGATCCCTCTGAGAGAGGAAATTCCTCCTTGTCTCTGTCCTAACTGGGTGACCACTTATTCTGAGATTATCCGAACTGTTGCTACACTCTTTCACAAGGAGAAACCATTTTCCATATCTAGTCTGTAAAGACCTCGAAGAATCTTGTATGTTCCATAAGGTTCCTTTTCAATCTTCTAAACTCTAATAAACACAGGCACAACCAAGTCAAGCTCTCTTCATGAGAAAACGCCTCCATATTGATATCAACCTAGTGAACCTTCTCTGAACTGCCACCAATGCCAATATATCTTTCATTAGATATTCTCCCCTTAAATGCAAATCCATGTGCCATGGCAACATTCAAACCCTGGTCTCCAGACAACTACCTGGGCCACTGGATGATCAGTCCAGTAATAATACCATGAAGCTTTTGCACCCTCATAAATTATCATTAGACTAGCCTTTTATTCCAGATTTGGAGACGCTGGTGTTGGACTGGGGTGAACAAAGTTAAAAAAATCACACAACACCAGTTTATAGTCCAACAGGTTTATTTGGAAGCACTCGGAGCGCTGCTCCTTCATCCGGTGGTTATAGAGTATAAGATCGTAAGACACAGAATTTATAGCAAAAGTTCATAGTGTGATGTAACTGAAAGTATATATTGAAAAAGACCTGGATTGTTTAAGTCTCTCATCTTTTACAATGACCATGTTGGTTTCAGTTCTTTCATTTGTAATTCCCAGAACTTTTTTTAAAACACATTCTCAAGTGAACTTTACCAATAGGTGCAATGTTGGCCCAGATGATGTATTGAAGGTGTGAGGTGCCCTGTGTGAGGCTGTCTATGCCCCAATATTCAGACTGATTCTATTTGCTTTTGTTATCAATTCTGTGTCTTACGATCTTCTACTCTACAACCACCTGGTGAAGGAGTGGCGCTCCGAAAGCTAGTGTTTCCAAATAAACCTGTTGGATTATAACCTGGTGTTATGTGATTTTTAACTTTCTTCTAGATGTTCATCCAAATGTCACCATTGGCCAATGATAGCACATGTATGCACCATGTATAGTGAAGTCATTGTCGGCACATCTGCAGGAGGCAGGAACTTGGGCTGCAGTTGGAACAGGCAGGACCTGTGAGGGAGCAGAGGAGAGCGGGCAGCAGGAGGGCCAGTGCGATACAGCTAGCCCCCTTATTGTCTGGGAGGCCACCATGGCAGCACGAGTGGGAGGGAGGTTTCCAAGAGAAAATAAACTCTCGTTTCTGTAGTGCTTCAATCCATACCCAGGCAGTGCCATCTTTAAACATGCATGCAACTTCCTGTCACCTGAAAGTGACAACAGCTTTCTCTCTGGTCTTTGTGCCACCTAGTGAGTGTTCAGAGAATACTCAGCCTTACAATTACTCCTTTACATGTGTACGATCCTGATCCAGCAATTGCTCCATTCCCCAAAATCCACAATTAGGATGATGACATTTCCCAGATATCTCCCTTTTGCAAGACTTAATGCTTACAAAATCATTACATGATCATTAGTACCATCATTAACGTTTACAGCTCCCTGAAATTATGGAACCAGTAAAACGATGTCCTTTCCTGAATGACATTTCTTCATGGAGTCAGTGATTACTTCATGCTAAAACCTGTCAAAGTTGTAAGGTCAGTCTCAGGGTTTTAAACCTTCCCGTTTAACAAAATCTAAACCTTAAATTGCTGCAATGCCAAGGAACATCCACAGCAGTCTTACATTAACACACTTCGCTTTGTTGGATTAAGGGGAGGTGATGGCCTAATGGTATTGTTGTGGGAAAATTAATCCAGAAACCCAGGTAATGTTCTGGGGACTTGGGTTCAAATCCCACCACAGCAGATAATGGAACTGGAATTCAATGGAAATCTGGAATTAAGAGTCTCATGACGATGAAACTATTGTTGATTGTCAGGAAAAACACATTTGGGTCACTAATGCCCTCTAGGGAAAGAAACTGCCATCCTTACCTGGTCTGGCCTACATGTGACTCCAGACCCACAGCAATGTGGTTGACTCTGAACCGCCCCCTAGGCAATTAGGGATGGGCAATAAATCCCATGAATGAGATCAGAGATTGCTGCCCTGTCTGCAATGGCAGTTCACATTCCCCTTCAAAAACAGTATGAAAAGTGAGATATAATTAACCAGCCCCACCACACAGACAGGAACACCCAAGTGTCGACAAACAGTCCATAATGATTGGGACAAGAGGTGCTTTCAAAGATACGGGATGGTCTGTGTATGGAATGAGATGCCAGAGGAAGTGGTGGAGGATGGTACAATTACTACAAAAGGTATCTGGAGGGGTACATGAATATGAAGGGTTTAGAGGGATATGGGCCAAGTGCGAACAAATGGGACTAGATTAGGATATCTGGTTGGCATGGACGAGTCGGACTGAAGAGTCTGTTTCCATGCTGTACATCTCTACGACTCTATGACGCAAGTGTAAGTCAAATCATAGAATCCCTACAATGTGGAAACAGGTCCTTCGGCCCAGCAAATCGACACCGACCCTCCGAAGAGTAATAGGGGAATTCTCCTATTACTCTACATTTACCATTGACTAAGCACCTAACTTACATATCCCTGAACAATATGGGCAATTTAGTATGGCCAATTCACCTAACCTGCACATCTTTGGATTGTGGGAGGAAACCCACGCAGACATGGGGAGAATGTGAAAACTCCACACAGACAGTCGCCCGAGGCTGGAATCAAATCCAGGTCCCTGGTGTGTGAAGCAGCAGTGCTAACTACTGAGCCACTGTGCCACCCTAAGTGAAGGAATGTTTCCAAAGCAAGACAGCAGGAGTAACCTGGGGAGACAGAAAGAACCTAATCAGGAGCTCATTCAGGACTCGCACAGGACACTGCACAACAGAGATATCTGAGGGGTTTCAGATCTTGATCAGGTCACACACCCTATTCCTGCTGTCACAACCTCCAGACATGGTCATAACATAGTCAATGACTGAATTTTTATTTTTTTTTCATTTAACATTTAATTCCAGATTCTTTATTGAATTTCAATTCAACCATTTGCTACAGTGGGATTTGAACCCTGGTCCCAGTTTCTGGATCAATAATCTAGTGATAATACCACTAAGCTATTGCCTCCCTATGTCTGGATTTTTACAGTGTGTTTAACACCTCATTAAATTAAAATGATTAATGTGAAAAAAGTCAAAGTTTTTGCTTAAGTAAGATTGACTTATTACAAGTTATTACTGAAGGTTCCTTGAGATATGAACAAACCATTATATTCCTTGTGGATGTTGTCTACCTAGACTTCCAAAAGGCCTTTGATAAGGTGCCTCAAGGGAGGCTGCTGAGTAAGGTGAGGGTCCATAGTGTTTGAGGTGAGCTACTGGCATGGATTGGGGATTGGCTGTCTGACAGAAGGAAGAGAGTTGGGATAAAAGGTTCTTTTTCAGAATGGCAGCTGGTGACAAGTGGTGTCCCGCAGGGTTCAGTGTTGGAGCCCCAGCTGTTCACTTTATATATAAAGAGACTGGGGCCATTCTGGTGAAGTTCGCCGATGATACGAAGTTAGGCAGACAGGCAGGTAGTTCTGAGGGGGTGGGGAGGCTACAGAAAGATTTAGACAGTTTAGGAAAGTGGTCTAAGAAATGCCTGATGAAATTCAACGTGAGCAAAATGCGAGGTCTTGCACTTTGGAAAAAAAGAACATAGGCATGGACTATTTTATAAACGGTGAGAAAATTCATAAATCCAAATTACAAAGGGATCTGGGAGTACTAGTACAGGATTCTCTAAAGGTTGACTTGCAGGTTGAGTCCGTGGTTAAGAAAGCAAATGTAATGTTGTCATTTATTTCAAGAGGGTTGGAATGTAAAAGCAGTGATGTGCTACTGAGACTTTATAAAACTCTGGGTAGGCCCCATTTAGAATACTGTGTCCAGTTTTGGGCCCCTCACTTCAGGAAGGACGTACTGGCACTGGAGCATGTCCAGCGGAGATTCACGTGGATGATCCCTGGAATGGGAGGCCTAACATACAATGAATGGCTGAGAATCCTGGGATTGTATTTGTTAGAGTTCAGAGGGTTGAAGGGAGATCTAATAGAAACTTAGAAGAGAATGCATGGTTTAAAAAGAGTGGATGCTGGGAAATTGTTTCTGTCAGTCGGGGATACTAGGGCCCATGGGCACAGCCTTAGAATCAGAGGGGGTCAATTTAGGATGGAAATGAGGAGACATTTCTTCAGCCAGTTAATGGTGGACCTCTGGAATTCACTGCCATCGAGCGCAGTGGGGGCCGGGACGTTAAATGTCTTCAAGGCAGAGATTGATAAATTCTTAATCTCACAAGGAATTAAGGGTTACGGAGAGAGTGTAGGTAAGTGGCGTTGAAATGCCCATCATCCACGATCAAATGGCGGAGTGGACTCGATGGGCCGAATGGCCTTACTTCCACTCCAACTTCTTATGGTCTTTCTTATGGTCATTATAGTTATCAAATTTAAAACAAGTACAGACAAGACAAAATAATACATGTAAGGTAATTCCAATAAATCTCTAAATAAAACCTGAAAGAACTGCAACAAAAAGCCCTTTCAACCAGTTTCTTTCGGTCAGAGCTGAAGTGTAATTCACAGGAAGACCATTAGTGATTGGTGAGTATTTCTTCCATGTCTGTATCAAATGGCCAATTGGTTTAAATCAGGAGACCTCTGCAGAGTAGAGTTATGAAATTAACCCTAAACGTATTTAATATCCACATCAATTAACTAGAATAGAGATGGCTGAAGGCTATACATTATAGCTGTAGTATGAGGGAGCTGATGGATGCGGTGCAATCCAAAGTGACCACAACTCTGGCAATTCATTGCCATTTGAGGAATGGCTCAGTGTTGATGTGCTGAAGTCTCAGCTATGTATACCGCATACAGCAGGGAGGGGAGAGACAATTGAACATTATCGCAGGAGGGACTAACACTCTACAATTCCCTCCCTAATTGCATTGTAGGTGAACCTACAACACATGGAATGCAGCAGTTCGATAAAGCAGCTCACCACCACCTTCTCAAGGAGGGATGGGCAATAAAAGCTGGCCAGCTAGTGATGGCCATGCCCAAGTGAATAAACAAAATTACACCAAATTTGGTCTATAGATAGACTGTGAGTGAAGCAGCTATAAGGATCCAGAATTTAGCTTTGGATGAGCCTAGCGAGTCCATTTGTCCAATAGGTACATGGTTCTTGCTCTCAATGCGGTTGAGGGCACAGACTAAGGCAGGATTCTTAACGCTAAAGATTCCTAGGGGATTTGACAAGACTAGATGGTGAGAGGTTGTTTCCCCTAGTCTAGGACCAGGCAGCATCATCTCAGAGCTGGGGGCTGCCCATTTCAGACAGAGATGAGGAGCTCATCTTTCTCTCAGAGGGAAGTGAATCTGTGGACTTTACCTCACAGTTCTTTGGGGTTGGGTTGTTCAGTATTTTCAAGGCTGACAATAGAGAGATTTTTAATCAGTAAGAGAATTAAGGGCTATAAGGAAAAAGCAGGAAAGTTGAGTTGAGGGTTATCAGATCAGCCACAATCTCATTGAATGGCACAGCAGAGACGATGGACCAAATGGCCTACGTCTGCTTTTATATCTTATGGTTTCAGGAGATCTCAAGCAAGCTGCAAGATCAAAACTGGGGAAGAGCAGGATTTGAAACAGTTTGGCCAGGTGAATGTGACCCCTGATTCTTGGCTCCTTGCTCACCCTTTCTGCATTTGTTTTATCTAGTCTCGTTAGAATTTGTTGTTGGAAGTGAGGGGAGAGGGGAGAGAGATCGATGAAGGTGGCTCTCAAATGTGAAAAGCAGCTGAAGTTTATCGTTACAATCCCCTCTCATCCTGGAATAGGAGGAGGAGCACACCCCAGGCCCTATCATCACATGAACTGCTTTCATCACATTCCTGATGAAGGGCTTTTGCCCAAAACATCGATTCTCCTGCTCCTCAAATCCTGCCTGATCTGCTGTGCTTTTCCAGCACCACACTCTCAAGTGCTTTCATCACATCCAATCCATTTCTCCCAGTCCAACCCTTAGTCTGCCTGACTGCCGTTCTCTCTCTCAGATCATTTACTCTTTCCCCTTCCCCCAGTCTATCTTGTGCATAAATACCAATCTTTTCCGAACTACCATCAGTTCTGAACAAGGGTCATTGGACGTGAAACATTAACTCTGCTTTCTCTCCACAGTTGCTGCTAGCTCTGCTTAGTTTCTGAAGCAATTTCTGGTTTTGGTTCTGATTTTCAGCATCCACAGTTCTTAGTTTTCATTTAGTGTTTAACTCACTGTTAGATCTCTTCCACTTACACCCATCTTGAAGCAGTTCTCATTTCCATTCTAATCCTCCCTCTTGATCACCATCATTAATTTCACTGTCGCTCCTGCTATTTGACCAGGTATTTGCCAAATCTCGCTTCCATAGCCATGTTACATTCCTCAGTGACTGCCTCTGCCTTAGACTCATCTCAGGTGAATCCATCCAGGATCCCACATATCTCCGTGATGTTCAACATTCTTCAGACAGCTGTTCCCATCACATCCTGAGATCCACACTCAGTGCCATGCATCACCACATGCACACGCTCAACCTCTATCAACACCGCCTCCCACTGGCTCAGAGCTGCACTGCCTCCATTTCCACTTCATTCTCAAGCTTATTCAACGTTATGGCAAGAAACTATTTTATTTTCCTTTCAGGCATTAAGGAACCCGAGATGCAACAACTCAGCGTACTCACACCACACTCCTCCTGCCTCTGACTCCATCCTGTCTCCTGACCCCACCTTCTGTTGTGTATTTACTGTCCCTTCCGACCTCCTGCTCTCTGATGCTGAATGTTCTGTCCTCACAGTTTTATCCCTCTGCGTCCCCACTTCAATGGATTTCAGGCACGAAATGACATCGCCTTCATCTCCGTGCCCATTTCTTTGGGCAAGAGTCCTCTCCCCAACCCACAGACCCCTTTGCTCAGCTTCAACACTCTCCCTCCTCCTGGACCCCTCCCTCTGGCCTTTTACCTTCCCTTGATCTGTTCGAGAACCGTCGAAGTGACAATTGGTCGCCTTAATTTCTCTGTCCCTTCTCACCCATCTCCCTATGAACTGACTGCACACAATGCTCTTAGATGAAACCCTGACTTTGTTACTAAGCCTGCTGATGAGGGCTGGTGCTGTTGTACTGACCTCTACATTGCAGAGACTGAACACCAGCTCCTCCTCCTATCACCCCCAGACCGTGAACCCACCACGGCACATCAGGCTACTGTGTCCACAACAGTCACTAATCTCATTTCCCCACGTCACCCCCCCACCCCCAACTGCCTTCCAACTCAGTCTCCGAGCACGTATTCCAGGAGGTATTTTAACTTTTAGCATCCCTCAGTGACTGAGCATAGATAATAAATATCAGCTTCACAGAGATCCCCACATCCTGGAAGTAAGAAAAGATAATGAGAATCAAGGCAGAACTTCACCTTGAATAAGATTCTATTTGGGCAGGGAATTTGCTATTTAAAGATTTTGTTTATTCTGGTTGGCTGATGGAGGGTGATTCTGTCTTCCTGGTTTTGATGCTTTATTACAGCTTGTTTACAAAATGCCTGCCACAGGAAATCTGGTTTCCCATTGTAAATCTAACACTGTTTAATTCTCACTTCCTCACTCACGTACACTTCCCATCTCTCCTCTTTCATAGCTGTCAACATTTGTCAAGGATTTCTTCCTGGCACAGTGCCAGTTTTTCTCAGAACCCATTTCCTAAGATCTTCTGGTGTCTGGCTATTTGTTCAACAAAGGATTATTCATATGACTCAATGACCTCATTACATACCTGGGACATGTACCTGCACACAAAAATCAGTCATACATTAGCTATCCTAGAATGAAGTAGAATTGCCTTAATCAGGACAGGCAGAACTGGAATAAATCAATTCCTCATCTCTTTAAATCCATCTCTTCAAATAAGTGAACAATTTAGGCATGTCGTTTTGTTGTGATCTGGAAGATGCTGTCTGAAAGGCTGGTGAAGTCAGATTCAGCAGCAATGTTTAAAGAGGAATTAATTAAATATTTCCAAAAGGGAACACTGTCAGGACTATGGGGAAACAGCAGGCGAGTGAAAATAATACACAGCTTGCTTTCAGAGCCAGAATTTGCTTAATGATGGGCTGAATGGCCTCTTGCTGAGATGTAAGAGTCTATGACTTCAAGAATCTCCAAAATCAGTAATTTGCTTCTCTCTGTGTTTCCTTCCACCCTGACCTCAAGGTTTCCAAACCAAAACCCGGCATCATGAAACAACCACTTGATGATTTTACAGATATAGAGAAAGAGGTGCTATAAAACTAAACAGCCGAAACAAGAAAAATAGCTTCCACTTCAGAGCCAAAGTGTATTCTTTCAATTCAAAGCCAGCTCTGTCTCCTTCTCATCTCTCATTTATTTGTCACTGATGCTACCATCTTTTCCTCTGTTGTACATTACATGTGTAAGTTCTGAAATCATAACACCTCAAAAAACTTAGGAAAAACAGTCCTTTCAGTCCACTGACTCTGCTCTGTCTTACCATGAGATCATGGCTAATCTGATCATCTTTATCACCACTTACTTTCCTGCCTTCTCCCTACAACTTGATTCCCTTATGGATTAAAAATCTATCTCACCGTTGTACATATTTAACAGCTCAGCCTCTACAACTCTCTGTGGGAAAGAATTCCACAGATTCAATACAAATTCATCCTCATCTCCTTCAATTCCTAATCCCTTAACCTTTTGGTCCTAGACTCTTCCCACAAGGGGGAGCAATTTCTCAGCATTACCACATCCACTCCCTCCCCCGCTGACACTCAGTAGCAGCAGTGTATACTATCTTACAAGAATGCACTGCAGAAATTCACCAAAGATACTTAGGCAGCACTTTCCATCCTGAAGGACAAGGGCAACAGATACATCGGAACACCACAATCTGTAAGTTCCTCTCCAAGTCACTCATCATCTTGACTTGGAAACACATTGGTGTTCCTCACTGTCACTGGGTCAAAATCTTGGAACCCTCTCCCTTACAGCATTGAGAGGTGAGCCAGTGACACCCACATCCTTCGAGTGAATCTTATATGTTTCTATAAGGTCACCTTTAAATGTGTAAAAGCCCAGTCTGTTCAAACTCACCTCATCAGAAAGTCCCTCCACACCCAGAATCAGTTTAGTGAACCTTCACTGGATTGCCTCCATTGCTTGTATTTCCTTTGCAAGGTGAGTCAGTTCAGTTTAGTTGGCCGGATGGTCGGTTTATGATGCAGAGTGACACTAACAGTGCAGGTTCAGTTCCTGCACCAGCTGAGGTTACCATAAAGGATTCTCTCCCCTGAGGCACAGTGACCCTCGGGTTAAACCACCAGCACAGCAGCTCTACAGTCTGGGAAGACTTTATCCATAACGAGATGAACCTCAGAAAGTAAGATTCATTGGTCAACACAAGGTAGTTAGGAGGGTCTAGTAAATTAACTTATCTGCTAGATACTCCTGACTGGAGGAGGAAGATTTAGTTACATCAATATAAACATATTAAACCATTACTATGGTAGAAAGAGCAAGTGTGTCACGTGGTAAGAATAATGATGCCTGGCAGAGACATTAAAGTAAAAGGAGAGGCAGACAGTTTACAAAGTAAACTTCCTCAAATGTAACTGGCATTGACTGAAATAAAAACACTTAATTACCTTCTTTAACTACTTACAGGAAGAAAAATGGGAAAATCCAGTAAGATTACTTCAGAAACACTCACTTTTGTGTACAGGCACTCTCTCTCGCACTCATTCTCACATTCTTTTGTGTGCACACTGTCTCCCACGGACTCTCACAGTCTCACCGTCTCCCCATCTTTGTTTCTCCCACTCACCATCTCCCCACTTCGTGCACCATCTCCCACTGTTTCTCCCCATCTCTTGCATAGTTTCTCTCTCATCCGCTCCCCCCTCTCACATTTTCCTTCATACACACCTTCTCTCATGCTTTCCCTCACACACACCCTATACGTGTCACTCACATACTCACTCTCTCGCAGTCTCACATTCTCGCACAAACCCTATCACGTTTTTTCTCACTGTCTCTCATGCAGACACTCTTGGAAGCACCCTCTCCTGTCTCTTTCACATATATCCTTTATTTCTGTCTCTTGCAAACGCTCTCCTCACAGTCATTCTCTCTCACAAGCACTCCCTCTTACATATAACTCTGCCTCTTTCATACGATCTCATTCTTTCTCTCTCACAGTCAATCTCTCTTGCACACACCTTCTCTCATGCTCTCACCCCTACACTATCTCTCTCTCACATGCTTTCTCAAACTCCATCGCCCACACACACTCTCCCATGCTTTTCTCACATGCCTGTCTCTGATTCTCACAGATCATCCCTCTTTCCTTCACACACAGTCTCCCTCTCTCTTCTAAAGACTATACTTTTGATTGTGGACTGAAATGGGGTAAGATTGAGCAGCAATATCTCTCCACAGAGTATCTTCAGTGTTTGAACTTTTACACTACCTAAGACAGGATCCCTGGATCCTTGAGGAGTGAAGAGGTGAAAGGTTATACAGGGCAGGCAGGAATGTGGAGTAATCAGACCATGATTTCATTGAATAGTGGAAGAGGCTTAAGGGGCGAGTGGCCTGGTGCTCCTCTTACAGTAACCAGTGGGTCTCACTGCTAATGGCAACTAAGTGAAGGTCAATACAAGTTAAGCATAACCTCACCACAGATTAATAGGGGCCTCTTTAAGAGGGAAGAGAGAATGGGGCAGATAGAAGACAATGTCTCAGATAAGGTGGGAAGCAGGAGAGATTAGGAAAGGATGATGGTGCAAATAAAGGAGATAGTAATTAGGCAATTAAACAAACAAGAGCTGGATGTGGAGGTTAATGGGAACTGCAGGATCAAGACCAATACCTCCTCTCCGAATTCAAAAGAACAGGAAAGGCCCTCCTGTGGTACAGTGACAGTGTGCCTGCGCTGGATTAGGAAGGCCTGGGTTCAAGTCCCACCTGCTCCAGAGGCATGTAATAACAACTCTGAACAGATTGAGTAGAAAAACAGGTACAAAGGAACTGGGAGCGGTAATTATGGTTTCAAATAATTAAACTCAGTTTACAGCCCAGAAGGTGGTAAAGTGCCTAACTAACTCATATAAACATTCAGATAACCTTTACTGATTGGGTGAGAATGTGGAACTTGCCGCCACATGGACTCAGGCAATGTGGGTGGTGTTTATGGCCTGAACCAAATTGCCATTGAACAGAGAGGCTCTCTCAGCCATTAGAGGGAGCAGGTAACAGTCAAACATATGGCTGTGGGTCTGGAGGCACATGTAGACCATAGTCAGGAAAGATGACAGCTTTCCCTCCTTGGACGATATCAATTTGAAGTGAAGGGATGTACTGAAGGAGAAATGTAGGCAATGGGTAAATCCCTACAGGGTTAGGAGGGGGCTCCTCTGCAGAATGCCATTGTTGTGGGAATGTTACTCGGCGAGTAATCCATAGGCTCAGGCTAAAGATGCCAACATGGGGTTAAATCCCACCACAGCTGCAGGAGGAATTGGAAGTTAAATATTGGCCGTCAGTCATCCAATGGCATGTATTGAGTTGGTCAGCACTGTGCCACTTTAGGCCCTGCAGAACCCCTCACCTGGAAATGTAACTTGCCATGAGTAATTCCAACAGAAAGGTCATCACAGAATGGCTTTAGCTCAGAGATTTGGCCTGTTCTCAATCCACCAAGAAGCTGAATTGAGGGTTTCCCTCGACATTATCCCAGACAGGTGCAGTCTTTAATGTGGGAGCTGGAATGGAAGAGCCTGAAGAACATTGCTCACCCCTTCCCCCCAACTCCAAAATCCCACCTGCTCCCCCCAACTCCCCTACCCACGCTCCCCCCAACACACCCCCACCCCCTCCCCTCAACTCCACTCTCCCCAACTTCCCTTCCTGCTCACCTGCACCCAGCTCCCTCCCCCACTCTCCCTGCTCCCTGCAACAGACCCTCCCCCTACTCACCCACTCATCCCTTCCTCCAACTCCACCTACCCATTCCCTCCCAACTCCCCTCTTGCTCTCCCCATCCCCCTACTTCAAGTCCTCACAACCCCCAACGCACCCTCCCACACACTGCTCATGTCCCTGGATACCCCTCACCAACCTCATTCATTGCTCCAATGCCTCCCCCCTAACCCCGACCCCATTCACCACCCACCCCAACCCCTGTACCCCACCCCTCTCCACCTTCGGGAGATGGGATAGCACAAGCTCCAGGAAATTATTATATTGGATCCGTAGCACAGGAAGAGGCCATTCAGCCCAACCAGTCCATGCCCGTTCCCTTGGATGGTCCCTCGGAGGAAGACTCGAAGATGTTGTTCCAATGACGAACCTCCAGAATCTCATCAGCCGCTGTCACACGCACAGTGAATTTCAGAAACACAGTATGCGCTGGACAGAGGCTAACCTGCATCATGGACTATCATCCCGCTGCTCAGCTCCTGCCCAGTAATGAAAAATGCCTGATGGACAAAAAGAGTTCGAATGGAGCCCAAACTTTCAAACTGGTTCCAACCTGCAATCACAGGGCACACGGTTAACCTGCTAACCATTCAAACAATAACAACCTGCTTCTTCTACCAGGTCTGCACATTCTGAGATATGCTTATACAGGGACTGGCATCTTTGCCCATTTTTCTCTGTGACAGTCAGGCAGCTGGCAGGCTGCAGTACCATGGGGAGCATCATTTATTCATAATTCAGATAGACACAGATTTTATAACACCAGTCACTGTGGGAACTGTGATTGAACTCATTGCTCCTTAATCACACTGAGACCAACTGTAACCGCCCACCCCATCACCTGAATAGCTCTACCTCCTGAGATCATTGGGAGCCTGCCACTGCAGGACTAATGAGGGAAGCCACTGTCTTGTTGGTAAATGGAGGTGCATTTCCGGGGTTAACGGTAGAATCCACTTGAGTAGAGTGAAAATTCGGAAAGTTACAATGAAGTTATCTGGGATTTGAAACAGACCTCTAAATGAGATACAAAGGAGCAAATCTACAGAGAAATCAGAGAAACACTAAAGAACTTTTGAATAATTAAACTGAATCTTAACTGGGATAATTTCAAAGTAAAAAGTTATGGAGGGTGAAATTGAATTTAATAAATGATTTCTGAAGAGTATGTTCTTGATGCAACTATATAGAGGCATTGCTAAACCTAATGAGTCAAGTAAACCAAGTGTTTATGAGGGAGCATTTTGGTCATAGCGACCTTTCTACAATACATTTTTGATTGGTGTTGGAGAATAGCAAGGGCAAAGTGAAATTTGAACACTTAGAGAAGGTGTTAATTTTAATGGATTTAGCCAGTGTGTCATGGAACCAAAGATTAGCAAGGAAAACTATAAAGGAACCATTGGGGATCTTTCAAAATGATTTGTTTCAGACACTTGGTATATTCCAAGAAATGGGAAAGGTAAGGAAACCATAGTCAGGACTTTTATGACAAATGAAGGAAAAATGGAATATGTTGGAAGAGAAGAAAAACAAGAGAGTGTACGATTTCAGTCCAGTGAGTTGCTCAAGGGAAAGCTCAGTTGATGAACTGAGAAGGAAGCGAAGTATGAAACAAGAATAGCAAGGAAAGATGATGAGAATAGAGAATAACTCTAAAAAAATCCAACAATGTTTCACTTGCATGTAAGTAGTAAGTGTGTAGTTCTTGGAAGCACAGGACAAGGCTAGAATACGTAGTAACTGTTTACTAAGAGGAACATGACAAGATATTGCTCAAAATAAAGATCGTAGGGATACTGGTGATTAGGTTGGCCAGTTTGGATAGCTTCATATCTCAGGTTGCGAAAGAAAATTGGTGTGGAGATGGTGTGGAGATGACCATAATCTTCTAATCTTCTCTGGGTATGGAGGAGGTGCCAGAGGATTGGAGATAGAGAAATGAAATGTGCTTCTTCAGGAAAAGATACAAAGGACAGCCCTTGCAAATACAGGCTATTTACATTTGCACTTACAGTAAGTGAAAGTAAGAAACAGTTTCCAGCAAGAACAAACCAAGAGGAGTTGAGACAGCTTTGAGTTGACAAGGGAGAGTCAGCAAGGTCTTAAAGGGATAGAGGCAAGATAGGAGAGAAAGCATGACTGTAGAGAGAGCTGGCACAGCCTCAATAGCCCGAATTGCCTTCTTCCATCAATTGAACTTCCATCCTTCATGTTTTGAATCCACCCAGGATCATAGGTGTCTCTGTGATGTTCAATGTTCCTCAGATCGCTGTTCTTACTACATCCTGAAATCCATATTCAGTGCCATACTACACCATATAAACACACACTCAAACCTCTCTCTCCATCAGCATCATATACACACACTCAAACCTCTCCCTCCATCAACACCATATAAACACACACTCAAACCTCTCCCTCCATCAACACCATATAAACACACACTCAAACCTCTCCCTCCATCAACACCATATAAACACACACTCAAACCTCTCTCTCCATCAACACCATATAAACACACACTCAAACCTCTCTCTCCATCAGCATCATATACACACACTCAAACCTCTCCCTCCATCAACACCATATAAACACACACTCAAACCTCTCCCTCCATCAACACCATATAAACACACACTCAAACCTCTCCCTCCATCAACACCATATAAACACACACTCAAACCTCTCTCTCCATCAACACCATATATACACTCAAACCCCTCTCTCCATCAACACCATATATACACACACTCAAACCTCTCTCTCCATCAACACCATATAAACACACACTCAAACCTCTCTCTCCATCAACACCATATAAACACACACTCAAACCTCTCCCTCCATCAACACCATATAAACACACACTCAAACCTCTCCCTCCATCAACACCATATAAACACACACTCAAACCTCTCTCTCCATCAACACCATATATACACTCAAACCCCTCTCTCCATCAACACCATATATACACACACTCAAACCTCTCTCTCCATCAACACCATATAAACACACACTCAAACCTCTCTCTCCATCAACACCATATAAACACACACTCAAACCTCTCTCTCCATCAGCATCATATACACACACTCAAACCTCTCTCTCCATCAACACCATATAAACACACACTCAAACCTCTCTCCATCAGCATCATATACACACACTCAAACCTCTCCCTCCATCAACACCATATAAACACACACTCAAACCTCTCTCTCCATCAACACCATATAAACACACACTCAAACCTCTCTCTCCATCAACACCATATAAACACATACTCAAACCTCTCTCTCCATCAACACCATATAAACACACACTCAAACCTCTCCCTCCATCAACACCATATAAACACACACTCAAACCTCTCTCTCCATCAGCACCATATAAACACACACTCAAACCTCTCCCTCCATCAACACCATATAAACACACACTCAAACCTCTCTCTCCATCAACACCATATAAACACACACTCAAACCTCTCTCTCCATCAACACCATATAAACACACACTCAAACCTCTCCCTCCATCAACACCATATAAACACACACTCAAACCTCTCTCTCCATCAACACCATATAAACACACACTCAAACCTCTCTCCATCAGCATCATATACACACACTCAATCCTCTCCCTCCATCAACACCATATAAACACACACTCAAACCTCTCCCTCCATCAACACCATATAAACACACACTCAAACCTCTTCCTCCATCAGCATCATATAAACACACACTCAAACCTCTCTCTCCATCAGCATCATATACACACACTCAAACCTCTCCCTCCATCAACACCATATAAACACACACTCAAACCTCTCTCTCCATCAGCATCATATACACACACTCAAACCTCTCCCTCCATCAACACCATATAAACACACACTCAAACCTCTCCCTCCATCAACACCATATAAACACACACTCAAACCTCTCCCTCCATCAACACCATATAATCACACACTCAAACCTCTCTCTCCATCAACACCATATAAACACACACTCAAACCTCTCTCTCCATCAACACCATATAAACACACACTCAAACCTCTCTCTCCATCAACACCATATAAACACACACTCAAACCTCTCCCTCCATCAGCACCATATAAACACACACTCAAACCTCTCTCTCCATCAGCATCATAAACACACACTCAAACCTCTCTCTCCATCAACACCATATAAACACACACTCAAACCTCTCTCTCCATCAACACCATATAAACACACACTCAAACCTCTCCCTCCATCAGCATCATAAACACACACTCAAACCTCTCCCTCCATCAACACCATATAAACACACACTCAAACCTCTCTCTCCATCAGCACCATATAAACACACACTCAAACCTCTCTCTCCATCAGCACCATATAAACACACACTCAAACCTCTCTCCATCAACACCATATAAACACACACTCAAACCTCTCCCTCCATCAACACCATATAAACACACACTCAAACCTCTCCCTCCATCAGCATCATATACACACACTCAAACCTCTCTCCATCAACACCATATAAACACACACTCAAACCTCTCCCTCCATCAACACCATATAAACACACACTCAAACCTCTCTCTCCATCAGCACCATATAAACACACACTCAAACCTCTCCCTCCATCAACACCATATAAACACACACTCAAACCTCTCCCTCCATCAACACCATATAAACACACACTCAAACCTCTCCCTCCATCAACACCATATAAACACACACTCAAACCTCTCCCTCCATCAACACCATATAAACACACACTCAAACCTCTCCCTCCATCAACACCATATAAACACACACTCAAACCTCTCCCTCCATCAACACCATATAAACACACACTCAAACCTCTCCCTCCATCAACACCATATAAACACACACTCAAACCTCTCCCTCCATCAACACCATATAAACACACACTCAAACCTCTCCCTCCATCAACACCATATAAACACACACTCAAACCTCTCCCTCCATCAACACCATATAAACACACACTCAAACCTCTCCCTCCATCAGCATCGTTTACACACACTCAAACCTCTCCCTCCATCAACACCATATAAACACACACTCAAACCTCTCCCTCCATCAACACCATATAAACACACACTCAAACCTCTCCCTCCATTAGCATCGTATACACACACTCAAACCTCTCCCTCCATCAACACCATATAAACACACACTCAAACCTCTCTCTCCATCAACACCATATAAACACACACTCAAACCTCTCTCTCCATCAACACCATATAAACACACACTCAAACCTCTCCCTCCATCAGCATCGTATACACACACTCAAACCTCTCCCTCCATCAACACCATATATACACACACTCAAACCTCTCCCTCCATCAACACCATATAAACACACACTCAAACCTCTCCCTCCATCAACACCATATAAACACACACTCAAACCTCTCCCTCCATCAACACCATATAAACACACACTCAAACCTCTCCCTCCATCAGCATCATATACACACACTCAAACCCCTCTCTCCATCAACACCATATATACACTCAAACCCCTCTCTCCATCAACACCATATATACACACTCAAACCTCTCTCTCCATCCACACCATTTACACACACTCAAACCCCTCTCTCCATCCACGCCATAAATACACACTCAAACCTCTCTCTCCATCCACACCACATACACACAGCCAAACCTCTCTCTCCATCCACACCACCTCATGCTGGCTCAGAGCTCCCATGGTCACCAGTTCCACCTCATCCACCAGCTCTTTCAACTCTAACAAGAAACATTGTTTTGGCCTTTCAGTCATTAAGTAACACAAGTTGCACCAACTCAGAGATACTCATCCCCCTGTGGCACCTTCCTCCCCTCCCCTTCCCCCTGAATCTATGCCCCCTCCTAATGTCACCTCCTGCCGTGTATTTACTATCCCTTCTGATCTCCCACTCTCTGATGCTGAAAGTTCGAGAGTCAGCAAAGATCTTAGCTTTACCCCTCTGCGTCCTACCCACCCTCCCCCACCACCACACCCCCCCTCCCCCCCCACCCAACCCCCAATGAATTTTGGATACGGCATGATGTTGAACTCTTCTTGTGTCACCTTCACCCATTTCTTTGGACAAGAGTCCTCTCCCTGTCCCACTGACCCCTTCACCCATGTCCAATTCGCTCTCTTCACCTGGATCCCAACCCAGCCTTTTACCTGCCCTCAACTTGTTTATCAAGAACTGTCGACATGACATTAGTCACCCTAGTCTCTGCCCGCCCTCACCCATTCCAAACCCACCACCCCATGGTGGCATGGTGACTCAGTGGTTAGCACTGCTGCCTCACAGCGCCAGGGATCCAGGTTCGATTCCAGCCTCAGGCGACCGTCTGTGTGTAGTTTGCACACTCTCCCCGTGTCTGTGTGAGTTTCCTCTGGGTGCTCGGGTTTCCTCCCACAGCCCAAAGATGTGCTGGTTGGGTGGACTGGCCATGGTAAAATTGCCCATAGTCTCCAGGGATGTGCAGGCTTGGTGGCATAGCCATGGGAAACACAGGATTACAGGGATGGGGGTGGGTCTGGGTGGGATGCTCTTCGGAGGGTCGGTTTGGACCTGATGGGCTGAATGGCCTGCTTCCACACTATAGAAATTCTATGACTCTCTGAGATTGCCACCCCCTCCTCCCATCCACTGCCTCCCAAGCTCATAGTCCTGTAACCCTGCATAAATCACTGCTACCTCCTTCACAAAACTCACAACCAGGGCTGACCAGGCAGACCCATTCTTCCTGCCCCACATCTTCCTACTTCAACTTGATATTTATTTCCCCTTGTCCAGTCCCTTCTCACTTACATCCGCAATTTCTCTGACATTTTTCATCAGTTTCCGAAATTCCAGTTCACGGGCTCCCCTCTTCATCAAGGACGTGCAATCCCTTTTCAGATCCATTTCTCCACATCAACCTTGAGAGATGGCCGGAACTCTCCCCATCCCCCAGCCTCCTCTGCCTGGCCAAGCTCAACCTCACTTTGAATAACGCCTTTTCTCATTCATTCATAAGCCAGCACTTATCTGCCAGAGGGCAGACAGCCACATTAGGGTGGGACCAGAGTCACATGTAGGCCAGACCAGGTAAGGATGCCAGATTACCTTCCCGAAAGGACATTAGTGAACAACTTGGGTTTTGTAATGTCCTTTAAGTCCTTTCACTTTCCTCAGGTCAGACGGGTAACCATGGGTACGTGTACGGGCCCTCGTTCTGCCTGCCTCTTTGTGGGGACGTGAAACATTTCTCGTTCAAGTCCTACTCCAGCCCTCACCCACAACTCAATCCCCGACATCATCAATGCTGCTTCCCTTGCTCATCTATTTTGTTTCCAATTTTCGCTCCACCCTCACCTTCACCTGGACCATCTCCCATTGCTCCCTTCCTTTTCTCCACATCCATTTACAGCTCTGGGGTTAGGCCACCAATATACACTACAAACTCACCGACTCCACAGTTATCTTGACCATACATCTTCACAATCTACTTCCTGTAAAGACTCTATTGCATTCTCCCAGTTCCTCTGTCTCCACAGCATATGTTCCCATGATGCCACCTTCCATGGGACGGGGAATATCCACCCTCTTCCCCAACCAAGGGTTCCCCAGCACTGTGGCTGACAGGGCCCTCAGCTGGGTCTGACCCATTTCCCACACTTCCACTCTCATCCTTTCCCTTCCCTCCCACAACTGCATCGAGGTTCCTGTGGTCCTCACCTAACATCCCACCAGCATCCACACCCAGAGGATCATTAGGTGCCATTTCCGCCACCTCCAGTGGGATACCACCACCAGACACATTCAGCTCCCCCAACTCTCACTGAGCCCATCAGATTCCCCAAACTCTCACCACACCCACCAGGTTCTCCCAAACTCACACCGTGCCCAGATTCCCTAAACTCTCGTCGCACCCACCAGATTCCCCAAACTCTCACCGCGCCCAAATTCCCCCAAACACTCACTGCGCCCACCAGATTCCCCAAACTCTCACCAGGCCCACCAGATACCCCCAAACTCTCACGACACCCACCAGATTCGCAACTCTCACCGCGTCCATCAGATTACCCCAAACTCTCAATGCGCCCACACCAGATTCTCCCGAACTTTGACCGCGCCCACCAGATTCACCCCAAACCCTCACCATACCCACCAGATTTTTCCAACTCTCAAGGCGGCCACGGGATTCCCCAAACTCTCAATGTGTCCACCAGATTCCCACAAACTCTCACCACACCCACCAGTTTCCCCAAACTCTCACCACATCAACCAGATTCCCCAAACTCTCACTGCACCCACCAGATTCCCCAAACATTCACCGTGCCCACCAGATTCCCCAAACACTCACCGGACCCACAAGATGCTCCCCAAACACTCACCACGTCCACCAGATTCCCCAAACAATCATCGCACCCACCAGATGCTCCCCAAACTCTCACTGCGCCCACCAGATTCCCCAAACACTCACCGCGCCCACTTGATTCCCCAAACACTCACTGCACCCACCAGATGCTCCCCAAACTCTCACTACACCCACCAGATTCCCCCAAACTCTCACTGCACTGACCAAATTCCCCAAACACTCACCACACCCACCAGATTCCCCAAACACCCACCACACCCACCAGATTCCCCAAACTCTCACCACCCCGACCAGATTCCCCAAAATCTCACCGTGCCCATCAGATTCCCCCAACTCTCACCACACCTACTAGATTCCCCAAATTCTCACTGCACCCCCCAGATCCCCCAAACTCTCACCGCATCCACCAGATTCCACAAACTATCACTGCACCCATCAGATTCCCCCAACTCTCACCAGCCCACACCAGATTCTCCCAAACTCTCACCGTACCCACCAGATTCCCCAAACTCTCACCACATCCACCACATTCCCCCAAACTCTCACCACCCCGACCAGATTCCCCAAAATCTCACCGTGCCCACCAGATTCCCCCAACTCTCACCGTGCCCATCAGATTCCCCCAACTCTCACCACACCTACTAGATTCCCCAAACTCTCACCACACCCACCAGATTCCCCAAAATCTCACCACACCCACCAGATTCCCCAAACTCTCACTGCACCCACATTCCCCAAACTCTCACTGCACTGACCAGATTCCCCAAACTCTCACCACACCCACCAGATTCCCCAAACTCTCACCGTGCCCACCAAATTCTCCCAAACCCTCACCGTGCCCACCAGATTCCCCCAAACTCACACCGTGCCCAGATCCCCCAAACTCTCACCGCATCCACTAAATTTCCCCAATCACTCACCACGCCCGCCAGATTCCCCAAACTCTCACCACGCCCACAACATTCCCCCCAAACTTTCACCACGCCCACCAGATTCCCCCAACCTTTCACTGTACCCACCAGATTTCCCCAACTCTCACCACAGCCAGCAGATTCCCCAAACTCTCACTGCACCCATCATATTCCCCCCACTCTGACCTCGCTCACCAAATTTCCCACAAACTCTCACCGCGCCCACCAGATTCCCCAAACTCTCACCATGCCCACCAGATTCCCCCAACCTTTCACTGTACCCACCAGATTTCCCCAACTCTCACCACAGCCAGCAGATTCCCCAAACTCTCACTGCACCCATCATATTCCCCCCACTCTGACCTCGCTCACCAAATTTCCCACAAACTCTCACCGCGCCCACCAGATCCCCCAAACTCTCACTGCACCAACCAGATTCTTACCGTAGCCACTAGATCCAAACTCTTGTGTGCCCACCAGATTCCCCCCCCAACTCTCACCAGATCCCCAAGGATGGGTTTCCCAATTGTTTCAACGGGCAAAGTCAGCTGACTTGAGGGGGTTCCTGGTTGAATAGCCACTCTGTACCAAAGTGAGTAATCTCAGCCAGCGCGGCACTGCCATGGGCCCCAGTATCACTGGGTGAGGGTGAGGGTCAGTGACATTGCCTCCTGCCAGCCAACCACCTCCGTTTGGAAGCAACTCTCTGTGCTTTTGGGGAGGTCACTGGGTCAGGCCAGACTGGGTTCACCCCCCCCCCACCCCCAATCCCTGTTGATACCGCTGTTAGAAGGGGCTGGGGGAAGGATGGGGGAGAGAACAGAATCACTTTCAGTTTCTAAAGGAAGTGAGCTGCTGGGTGGGAAAGAAAGAAAGAAAATACTAAGGCCGCACAAAGAAAGACACAGAAACTTGGCCAGGGGCTCAAAGTGAGCTGTCAAGCGGAAATCTCACCTTTGCTAATCGTGTCTCCAATCAGGCAGCCTTCCCAGGCAGCTCCCACTCCCTCCTGTTACTCGAATTTATTGCTTTGCGTCTAACTAGCCCAATGGGACTTTCCAGGACCCTCCTGGAGAAGTCTGAATGCTGACTTACCTGTCCGGCTGTGCACACACACACACACACACTGGCAACAGCTGTAAGGAAACACAGAGAGCAGGAAGTTCAAGCCTTTTCTGCTGAATTCACCTCCAGTCTTTTTCACACCGTTTGGTGTGGACCAGGGAGGAATCTCCCACAAAGAGTGGGGAGTTTGGGCCGGTTCCAGGTCCAGTTGTGCCCCTGGGCTGGGGTCCCTCTGCCAGCTGTGGGGGAACTGCTGCTGCTGTCCAGCCGGTAGCTGTGCGCGGAGCCATTGCCTGTGTGAGTGAGAGCACGTACAGCGTCTCCAGGCTGGGTCAGCGCTAGACAAACAGCAGCAGCATTCACTCTCACACTCACTCACAGACACACACTCACTCACTCACTCACTCACACAGACACACTCACTCACACAAACACACACTCTTACACTCACTCAGTCACTCACTCACACAAACACACTCTCACACTCACTCAGACACACACAAACACTCAGACACTCACAGACACACACACTAACACACAGACACACTCACTAACAAACACACTCTCACACAGACACACACTCTCACACAGACACACTCACTTACACACAAACACACACTCACACACAGACACACACTCACTCACAGACACACACTTTCACACAGACGCACTCACTCACACAGACACAATCACTAACACAGACACATTCTCACACAGACACACTCACTAACACACAAACACACACTCACACAGACACACTCTCAGACACACACTCACTCTCAGACACACACAGACACACACACATTCTCAGACACACACTCACTCACACAGACACACTCACTCACACAGACACACACACATTCTCTCTCTCACACACGCACTCCCTAACACACACAGACACACTCACTCCCTAACACATACTCACACACACACTCAGTCACACACACACAGGAGCAACATCTGCAGGAACAGAGTGCAGAACAGGGCTCAGAACAAAACAGGAGTTATCTACCCCAATCCCAGCCCCGAACAGGGGGGTATCTACCCCAATTCCAGCCCTGAACAGGGGGTATCTACCCCAATCCCAGCCCCAAACCCAGCCCCGAACAGGGGGGTACCTACCCCAATCCCAGCCCCAAAAAGGGGGGTATCTACCCCAATTCCAGCTCCGAACAGGGGGGTATCTACCCCAATCCCAGCCCCAATCCCAGCCCCGAACAGGAGGGTATCTACCCCAATCCCAGCCCCGAACAGGGGGGTATCTACCCCAATTCCAGCCCCGAACAGGGGAGTATCTACCCCAATCCCAGCCCCAATTCCAGCCCCGAACAGGGGGGTATCTACCCAATTCCAGCCCCAAACAGGGGGGTATCTACCCCGATCCCAGCCCCAATTCCAACCCCGAAAGGAGGGTATCTACCCCAAACCCAGCCCCAATCCCAGCCCCGAACAGGGGGGTATCTACCCCAATTCCAGCCCCAAACAGGGGGTATCTACCCCAATCTCAGCCCTGAACAGGAGGGTATCTACCCCAAACCCAGCCCCAATTCCAGCCCCAAACAGGGGGGTATCTACCCCAATTCCAACCCCGAACAGGGGGTATCTACCCCAATCTCAGCCCTGAACAGGAGGGTATCTACCCCAATCCCAGCCCCGAACAGGGTGTATATACCCCAATCCCAGCCCCAATTCCAGCCCAGAACAGGGGGGTATCGACCCAATCCCAGCCCTGAACAGGGGGTATCTACCCCAATCCCAGCCCTGAACAGGGAGGTATCTACCCCAATCCCAGCCCAAATCCCAGCTCCAAACAGTGGGGTATCTACCCCAATCCCAGCCCCGAACAGGGGGGTATCTATCCCAATCCCAGCCCCGAACAGGGGGTAACTACCCCAATCCCAGCACCGAACAGGGGGGTATTTACCCCAATCCCAGCCCTGAACAGGGGGTATTTACCCCAATCACAGCCCCAATCCCAGCCCCGAATGGGGGTATCTACCCCAATCCCAGCCCCAAACAGGGGGGTATCTACCCCAATCCCAGCCCTGCACAGGGGGGTATCTACACCAACCCCAGCCCTGCACAGAGGGGTATCTACCCCACCCCCAGCCCTGCAAAGGGGGGTATCTACCCCAGCCCCAGCCCCGCACAGGAAGTATCTACACCAACCCCAGCCCCGCACAGAAGGGTATCTACACCAACCCCAGCCCCGCACAGGGGGGTATCTACACCAACCCCAGCCCCGCACAGGGGGGTATCTACACTAACGTCAGCCCCGCACAGAGGGGTATCTACACCAAACCCTCAGCCCCGCACAGGGGGGTATCTACACCAACCCCAGCCCCGCACAGGGGGTATCTACACCAACCCCAGCCCCGCACAGAAGGGTATCTACACCAACCCCAGCCCCGCACAGGGGGGTATCTACACCAACCCCAGCCCCGCACAGAAGGGTATCTACACCAACCCCAGCCCCGCACAGGGGGGTATCTACACTAACGTCAGCCCTGCACAGAGGGGTATCTACACCAAACCCTCAGCCCCGCACAGGGGGGTATCTACACCAACCCCAGCCCCGCACAGGGGGTATCTACACCAACCCCAGCCCCGCACAGAGGGGTATCTACACCAAACCCCCAGCCCCACACAGGGGGGTATCTACCCCAATCCCAGACCTGAACAGGGGGGTATCTACCACAATCCCAGCCCCAAACAGGGGGGTATCTACCCCAATCCCAACCCTGAACAGGGGGGTATTTACCCCAATCCCAGCCTCGAACAGGGGGGTATATACCCCAATCCCAGCTCCTGCACCCCAGCCCCAGCCCCACACAGGGGGTATCTACACCAACCCCAGCCCTGCACAGAGGGGTATCTACCCCAAACCCAGCCCTGCACAGGGGGGTATCTACCCCAATGCCAGCCCCGCACAGGGGGGTATCTACACCAACCCCAGCCCCATTCAGGGGGTATCTACCCCAACCCATCCCTGCATGGTGGGTATCTTCACCAGGGATATCTTTATCTGCTCTACCCAAAGCTACACCTATCTGTCCTATAATTCTCGTTCACATTTATATCCCATATTTAATGTATTGGAACCTTTCATTGGTGGTCCTTTGTAGATGAGGATGTACCTCTTTCACTCTCAGGGTGAATCTATAGGTGACTGTACAGACCAATGCAGCTGCAGCGGCCTGTGTTTCACGTGGGGCAGAAGGTGGTCGTGGGAGGTTGTGGGTGAGACGTTGGTGTGGCAGTGAACTCTTTTTGCTGTTTCCACCCTGCTTCCACTTCATACTGAGTGTCCAAGTGCTCGACCCCTTCCCCGATCCCCCACCCCCACCTTTGGGAGGGTGGGTGTCTTGACCCAGTGATTCCCAGGTATCTGTGGGAATGCTGCTCTTCCCCAGTGAGGCCTTGAGGGTATCCCTGAAGCGGTTCCTCTGTCCACCCGGGGCTTGCCTGCCGTTTCGGAGCTGGGAGCACAGCACCTGCCTGGGGAGTCTCATGTCGGTCATGGGAATGATGTGCCCAGCCCATCACAACCAATGGAGTGGGGGGGGGGGTGGGGGGGAATCAGTGCTTCAATGCTGAGGATGTTGTGTATCTTTCTTCCCAGAGGTTTTGCAGGTAGCATTGGTAGTGTTTGCTGTAGACAGTCCATGTCTCAGAGCCATAGAGAAGTGCAGGGACCCCCACAGCTCTGTAAACCATGAGCTTGGTATTGGATCTGACACTGTTGTGCTTGAACACCCTTTTCCTCACGCAGCCAAAGACTGCGCTAACACACAGAGCTGTTCACAGAATATATGGTGGACAATACATCATAGCCACCACATCATAGCTCATTGGAAATGATTGGCAACAAAGACACCAAAGAACCATGGACGCTGGGAAACAGAAATAAGAACAGAAATTGCTGGAGAAACTCAACAGAGCTGACAGCACCTGTGGAGGGAAAGCAGAGTTAATGTTTCGGGTCCAGTGACCCATTCTTCAGAACTGGGCAAAGGTTGGTATTTTTACAGAAGATGGGGTCAGGAGGGAGGAGTAAATGACAGGAAGGGGTGGGGCCCAGAGAGAGAGAAAACAGCAGTGGGACAGACAAACCAGTGGATAAAGATCAGTTTGGGAGAACAAATGGCTGCTGATGAAGACTATGAGTAGTTGTAGCTGCAATGGGTTGTCTGTGGTAGCAGCCCATGTGATGACCAGGCCTGGTGTGTGGGGGTTGGGGGAAGGACAGAGGAGAGGGTAGTCATGCCCTAAAATTGTTGAAGGCTGCAGCATTTTCTTTCTCTTGGCCTCCCTACAATCAGATCTGAAGGAGGATCACTGGACCCGAAACATTAACTCTGCTTTCCCTCCACAGATGCTGCCAGGCTTATTTGAGTTTTTTCTAGCAATTTCTGTGGTTAGCAACAAAAGGTTGGTTTTATAGAATATCTTTGAAAGTAGTTGAGGCAGCAGTGGGGTGAATGCCAGAGGGACGGAGGGAGGGAATTCCAGAGTTTAAACCCCAACAGCTGAAGGCCACAGGTTTGGAGCAATTAAACCAGGAATGTTCAAGAGGAAAGAATTAAAGATGATCAGGGCTCCTCAAGGAAGGCTGTTGAGATAGAGAGCGGAATGGTCAGGAATGGGTGTGGGAATGATAATGGGGATTTGAAAATTGAAGCACAAAGAATTAGGATAGAGCAACAAGCCTGGGGTGGTGAAAGACTGTGAAGTGGCAGTAGAATTTTAATAGCTGCAGGTTGATGTTGGGTGGAAGTTAGAAGCTTGGCCGGAACAGCATTGCAGCAGTGAAGAGCAAGATGACAAAGGTGGGGCTGAGGGTTTGAGCTGTGAACAAACTGAGCAGGAGGAGGAGATTAGATTCCCTACAGTGTGGAAACAGGCCCTTCGGCCCAACAAGTCCACACCAAACCGTTGAAGAGCAACCCACCCAGACCCATTTCCCTCTGACTAATGCACCTGATATTATGAGCAATTTAACATGGCCAATTCACCTAACCTGCACATCTTTGGACTGTGAGAGGAAACTGGAGCACCTGGAGGAAACCCACACAGACATCAGGGAGAATGTGCAAACTCCACACAGACAGTCACCCAAGGCTGGAATTGAACCTGGGACCCCGGTGCTGTGAGGCAGCAGTGCTAATCACTGAGCTGCCATGCCACCTCTTGGAAGTTGAAAGTGCGGGTATATGATTGGAAATTCATCTCTGGGTCAAACATGGCATCACGTTTGTAAAGGGTTGTTCACGGAATCATTAATACAAACTCGACACCATGATCTTTACACTGATCCCCACATCAACCAAAGGGCATCTGCACCAACTCACATCAACCTCGGGATGTTAAGACCAAACCACATTAACTTTTCATTGTCTCAGTGACCTAAAGGAGGTGCTGCTGCAAGCTTCCTTTACTACCAACGGAACATTTTGATTTTCTGTGCTAATGATGTGGACTCAGAGTGATTCTCTTGCCCATCAAATACACCGAAAGGGAGAGAAACTTGGGAATTTACAGCAGAGGGGATGGAGGCTAGGTCAGTTGCAGGCTCCTCTTGCGGGATGTTTGACTGGTGCTGACTTCACCTGTGAGAAGGGCACCCAACTCCAGCTCCTCACAGACCGCGTTAGGGAACTGGAGCTGGAGCTGGATGAACTTCAGATCATTCGGGAGGAGGAGGGGCTGATAGAGAGGAATTATGGGGAGGTAGTCACACCTAAGTTACAAGGTAAAGGTAGCTGGGTGACCATCAGGAGAGGGAAAGGGAATAGGCGGACAGTGCAGGGACTCCCTGTGGCCACTCCACTCAATAGTAAGGATACCACTTTGGATACTGTTGCGGGGAGGGGAAATAACCCACCAGAGGAAAGCCATAGAGACCGGTCTCTGGTACTGAGCCTGACTCTATGGCTCAGAAGGGAAGGGGGGGAGAATTGGAGAGTGACAGTGATAGGAGATTCAATGGTTAGAGGAACAGACAGGAGGTTCTGTGGTCGTGAATGAGACTTCCGGATGGTATGTTCTGTCCCTGGGGGCCAGTGTCCGGGATGTCTCGGATTGAGTCTACAGGATTCTTAAGGGGGAGGGAGAGCAGCCAGAAGGCATGGTACACATCGGTACTAATTACATAGCTAGGGAAAGGGATGCGGAACTAAAAAGTGAATATAGGCAGTTAGGTTGGAAGCTAGAAGGCAGGATGAGCAGAGCAGTAATCTCAGGATTGCTACCGGTGCCATGGGCTAGTGAGGCTAGGAACGGAGAGTGAGTGCAGATGGACACATGGCTGCAGAGCTGGTGTCGGAGGGAGGGCTTCAGATATGTGGATCATTGGGATACCTTCTGGGGAAGGTAGGATCTGTACAAGGAGGATGGGTTACATCCGAACCAGGGGGCACCAATATCCTGAGTGGGAGGTTTGCTAGAGCTCTTCGGGAAAGGAACAATCGAGCTATGGATCAGAGGATGGGGGTCACTGGTGAACAGGCAGATACAGTGTGCAGAGAGTCTGTGAGGAAGGACAGACAGTTGACAGGGCAGAGTTGCAGTCAGTGTGATGCGCTGAAATGTGTCTATTTTAATGCAAGAAGTGTCAGGAATAAGGGTGACAAACTCCGAGCATGGATCAGTACTTGGAACAATGATGCAATGGCCATTACAGAGACCTGGATATCTCAGGGGCAGGAATGGTTGTTGGATGTTCCAGGGTATGGCTGTTTCAAAAGGAACAGGAAGGGAGGTAAAAGAGGTGGGGGAGTGACATTGCTAATCAGGGTTAGTATCACAGCTACAGAAAGGGAGGCCGTCGAGGAGGGTTTGTCTACAGAGTCAGTTTGGGTGAAAATCAGAAACAGGAAAGGAACAGTCACTTTATTGGGAGCTTTCTATAGACCCCCCAATAGCAACAGAGGAGGAGCAGATTGGGAGGCAGATTTTGGAGAAGTGCAGAAGTAACAGGGTTGTTGTCATGAGTGACTTCAACTTCCCTCATATTGATTGGAACCACTTTAGTGCAAATAGTTGGAGTGAGCAGTTTTGTTTTAAGCATGTCCAGGCAGGATTCCTGACTCAATATATAGATTTTTTTTAAGTTCAAAAATATACTTTATTCATAAATACTTTGATCTATACAACTGGACATGCCATACATATGTCAACATTCAATTTCTTTGCGTATCGAAACAGAGTAATCATTCCTATTTACGATTACATTTTGAGCTGAGGCGCCAGCAGAGCCCAAATGACTGCGTGGGCCCCCTGTTCTTCTTAGGCAGGCAGATGTTACACGGTGGTCTTTCCCCACCGCGCCTTGGTGGCAGCTGCCCCAAGCTTCAGCGCATCCCTCAACACATTGTCCTGGATCTTGGAATGTGCCAGTCTGCAACACTCAGTCAGGGTCAACTCCTTCAGCTGGAAGATCAACAGGTTTCGGACCGCCCAGAGAGCATCCTTCACCGAGTTGATGATCCTTCAGGCACAGTTAATGTTTGTCTCGGTGTGCGTCCCGGGGAACAGGCCGTACAGCATGAAGTCCCGCGTCACAGCGCTGCTTGGGACGAACCTCGACAAACACCACTGCATTCCTCTCCAGACTTCCTCTGCATAGGCACATTCCAGAAGGAGGTGTGTGACAGTCTCATCCCCCCCGCAGCTGCTTCGAGGGCAGCGTGCGGTGCGGCAGAGAGTTCGGGCGTGCATAAAGGATCTCACAGGCAGAGCCCTTCTCACCACCAGCCAAGCCACGTCTTGGTGCTTGTTGGAAAGTTCTGGTGATGAGGCATTCTGCCAAATGGCTTTGACAGTCTGCTCAGGGAACTGCTCGACAGGATCCGCCCTCTCCTTTTCCCGAAGGGTCTCGAGGACACTACGTGCTGACCACTTCCTGATGGACTTGTGGTCAAAGGTGTTTTTCTTCATAAACTTCTCCACGAAGGACAGGTGATACGGAATGGTCCAACTACTCGGAGCGTTCCGCGGCAGCGAGGCCAGGCCCATCCTTCGCAACACCGGGGACAGGTAGAACCTCAGTACGTAGTGAAAATTGGTGTTTGTGTACCGGGGATCCACGCACAGCTTGATGCAGCCACACACAAAGGTGGCCATCAGGGTGGCATTGGGCGTGTTTTTTCCGCCATTGCACCGGTCTTTGCACATTGTGTCTCTTCAGACCCGGTCTATCTTTAATCTCCACATGAAGTGGAAGATGGCCCGGGTGACTGCGGCGGCACAGGTTCTGGGGATAGGCCAGACCCGTGCCACATATAACAATACTGAGAGTACCTCACATCTGATGACCAGGTTTTTTCCCGTGATGGAGAGCAACCGTTGCTCCCATCTGCCTAGTTTCTGTCTCATCTTCCTGATCCGCTCCTCCCAGGTCTTGGCGCACGCCCCAGTGCCCCCTGAACCAAATAACCAGCACCTTCAGGTGGTCAGTCCTGACGGTGAAGGGGATAGAGGATTGGTCGGCCCAGTTCCCGAAGAGCATGGTTTCGTTCTTGCCTCAGTTTACCTTGGCCCCCGAGGCCCGTTCGAACTGGTCACAAATGCACATGAGTCTGTGCACAGACAGCGGATCCAAGCAGAAAACGGCGACGTCATCCATGTACAGGGAGGCCTTAACCTGTAGGCCCCCGCTGCCAGGAATAGTCACCCCTCTCAGGCTCGCATCCTTCCTGATGGACTCGGCAAATGGCTCTATGCAGCACACAAACAAGGCAGGAGAGAGAGGGCAGCCCTGCCTGACTCCAGGTTTGACTGGGAAGCTATCTGATTCCCACCCATCGATTGAGACTGCACTGACAATGTTGGTGTAGAGCAGTCTGATCCAGTTACCAATTCCCTCCCCGAAGCCCATTTTGGAGAGGACATCCCTCATATATGTATGCGATATCCTGTCAAAGGCTTTCTCCTGGTCCAGGCTGATGAGGCAGGTGTTCACCCCCTTGTCCTGCACGTAGGCAATCATATCTCTGAGGAGTGCGAGACTCTCAGCGATCTTCCTGCCCGGTACAGCACAGATTCCCAGAGCAGACCTGACCAGGTTGGCGATGACCTTTGACAAGATTTTGTAGTCTGTGTTTAATAGTGAGATTGGTCTCCAATTTCTAATTTCCTCCCTCTCCCCCTTCTGCTTGTAGATGAGGGTGATGATGCCTTTCCTCATGGATTCACTCATGGTACCTGCCTGAAGCATACTGACATACACCTCCAGCAGGTCCCGGCTAATCAAGTCCCAAAGAGCAGAATAGATTTCGACCGGTAAACCGTCGCTTCCGGGAGTTTTATTCTTTTCGAAGGACTCGAGGGCCTTGGTCAGCTCATCCAGAGATAGCAGCTGGTCCAGCCTCTCTCGTGTTTTATTGTCTAGGACCTCCGTGATAGAGGACAGGAACGACTGGGAGGCCGCACTGTCAGTCAGCTTCACCTCATACAGACTGGCATAGAGGATTTGCTGATCCTCATGACATCAGCCTGAGATGACGTTACCGAGCCATCTTCTTCCTTCAGGCTGCTGAGCACGGAGCTCTCTTTGTGCACCTTCTGGAAGAAGAAACGTGAGCACGTCTCATCCTGCTCCACCGAGCGAACCCTGGACCAGAAGATTATCTTGGAGGCCTCCGAGGCAAAGAGCGGGGCTTGCTGGCCCTTCACCTCCTGGAGGTCCTCCGTGACATCGACCCTCAACGTCTGCAGCAGGAGCAGGTTCTGCATACTTTCCTGGAGCTGGGACAGTTTCTCCCGCCTCTCTCTTGCCTCCTGAACACCTTTGAGGATGAAGAACCTCTTGATGTTCCCTTTTACCGTTTCCCACCAGTCTGCTGGAGACTCAAAGAGGGGCTTCACGGTTCTCCAACCTGTGTAATCCCTCTTGAGCTCTTCGATGTTTCCCGGGGTCAACAGCTTAATGTTCAGTTTCCACGTTCCCTTACCAGCCCGCTGCTCATCCTGTAGGTGACAGTCGGCCAGCAGGAGGCAGTGGTCAGAGAAGAACATCGGCTTGACGTCGGTGGTTCTGACCGAGAGCGTTCGGGACACAAACAGGTAATCTATCCTTGAGCAGATAGACCCGTCTGGCCGTGACCAGGTGTATCTACGCTGCGCTCCGTCTGCAGGGGTGCTGAAGATATTGTGCAGCTTGGCATCTTTGACCATTTCCATCAGGGCTCTGGACGCAGCGTTCAGTTTACTGTCCCCCCCACCGGATCATCCATCTGCATCAATGATACAGTTGGAGTCTCCGGCCAGAATGACTGGCCTGGACGTAGCCAGCAACAGTGGAAGCTGTTGCAGGACGGCCAACCGTTCACTCTTACCCGCTGGGGCGTATACATTGATTAGTCTCACGGGTGTGTTTCTGGAAGTAACATCCGCGACGAGGAGGCGCCCGCCCACCACCTCCTTAACCTCGGAGATGGTGAAGTTGCCTCCCCGCAACAGGATGCCCAGGCCGGAGACGCGGCTATCATTGCCCCCTGACCACACTGACGGCCCATAGGCCCACAAGCTCGACCATCTCCTGTAACTGCTGAGGTGCGGTATCCCACACTCCTGCAGAAACAGGACATCAGCTTTGACGTTGGCCAGGAAAGCCAGCGTTGAAACACATCGCGCAGCAGATTTTATGCTGCGCACATTAATACTTGCAATTTTTATCCCCCTTTTTAACAAGTTGTGAGGTTACCCGTGTCCGATTGCCGCTGGTCCTGCCCCTCTGGGGTAGCTGTCAGCAGCCCCATGCAGAACACAAACTGCTGGACCCTCGCAGGGCTGAGGTAGCTGTCCAGCCCCTCACTCGGCCCATTTGCCCGCTCCGGTGTCATCGGGATGCGACCAGGGTCCACGCTGTCTGTTTCTATATCTGACTCAATATATAGATAGGTGGACTAAAGGGGAGGCCATATTGCATTTGGTGCTTGGCAACGAACCAGGCCAAGTGTCAGATCTTTCAGTGGGAGAGCATTTCAGTCATAGTGATCACAACCCACTGACCTTTACTATAGCCATGGAGAGGGATAGGAGCAGACAGTATGGGAAAGTATTTCATTAGGGGAGTGGGAATTACAATGCTATAATGCAGGAACAGTGGAGCATACACTGGGAGCAGATATTCTCAGGGAAATGCACACAGAAATGTGGAGGTTGTTTGGGGAATACTTGCTGTGAGTACTGGTTAGGTTTATCCCATTGAGGCAAGGAAAGGACAGTAGGGTGAAGGATGACAAAAGATGTGGAACGTTTGGTCAAGAGGAAGGAGGAAGCTTCCTTCAGGTTGAGGAGACAAGGGTCAGACAGGGCTCTAGAGGGTTATAAGGTAGCCAGGAAGGAACTGAAGAATGGACTTAAGAGAGTTAGAAGGGGGCATGAGAAAGCTTTAGCGGGTAGGATTAAGGAAAACCCCAAGGCATTCTATACTTATGTGAGGAACAAGAGGATGGCCAGAGTGAGGGTAGAGCTGATCAGCGATAGTGGAGGGAACTTGTGCCTGGAGTCAGAGGAGGGAGAGGAGATCCTTCATGAATACTTTGCCTCAGTATTCACTACTGACAGGGGCCTTAATGTTTCTGACGATGGCGTGAAATGGGCTGAAACCCTCAAACAGGTTGATGTTAAGAAGGAAGATATCCTAGAAATTTTGAAAAACAGAGATTGATATGTCCCTGGAGCAAACAGGATATCCCCTCGGTTACTACAGGAAGTGAGGGGAGAGATTGCTACGCCTTTGGCGATGATCTTTGTGTCCTCACTGGAATAGTACCAAATGATTGGAGGGTGGCAAATGTTATTCCCTTGTTCAAGAAAGGAAATAGGGATAATCCTGGGAATTACAGATCAGTCAGTTTTATGTTGGCAGGGGGCAAATTATTGGAGAGGATTCTGAGAGACAGGATTGATAATTGCTTGGAAAACCATAGTTTGATTCAAGGTAGTCAGCATGACTTTGTGAGGGACAGGCCATACCTCACAAACCTTATTGAATTATTTGAGGATATGACAAAACACATTGATGAAGGTAGAGCAGTGGATATGATGTACATAGATTTTAGCAAGGCTTTTTATAAGGTTCTCGATGGTAGGTTCATTCAGAAAGTAAGGAGCCATGGGATATAGGAAAGGTTTCCTGTCTGGATACAGAATTGACTGGCCCATAGAAGACAGAGTGTGGTAGTAGATGGAAAGTATTCAGCCTTGGGCTCAATGGCCAGTGGTGTTTTACAGGAATCTGTTCTGGGACCTTTGCTCTTTGTGATTTTTATAAATGACTTGAATGAGGAAGTGGAAGGGTGGGTTAGTAAGTTTGCCGATGACACGAAGGTTGGTGGAGTTGTGGATAGAGTGGAGAGCTGTTGTAGGTTGCAACAGGACATTGACAGGATGCAGAGCTAGGCTAAGAAGTGGAAGATAGAGTTCAACCTGGAAAAGTGCGAAGTGATTCATTTTGGAAGGTCAAATTTGAATGCAGAAAACAGGGTCAAAGGCAGGATTCTTGGCAGTGTGGAGGAACTGAGGGATCTTGGGGTCCACATCCATAGATCCGTCAAAGTTGCCACCCAAGTTGATTGGGTTGTTAGGCAGGCGTATGGTGTGTTAGCTTTCATTAGCAGGGGGATTGAGTTTAAGAGCCGCAAGGTTATGCTGCAGCTCTATAAAACCCTGATCAGACTACACTTGCAATACTGTGTTCAGTTCTGGTCGCCTCATTATAAAAAGAATGTGGAAGCTTTAGAGAGGGTGCAGAGGAGATTTAGCAGGATGCTGCCTGGACTGGAGGGCATGGCTTATGAAGAAAGGTTGAGGGAGCTAGGGCTTTTCACATTGGAGTGAAGAAGGGCAAGACAAAACTTGATAGAGGTGTACAAGATAATGAGAGGCATAGATAGAGTGGATAGCTAGAGACTTTATCCCAGGGTGGAAATGTCTATCATGAGGGGATATAATTTTACGGTGATTGGAGGAAGGTTTAGGGGAGATGTCAGAGGTCGGTTCTTTACACAGAGGGTGGTGGGTGCGCGGAATGCACTGCCAGCTGTAGTAGTAGAGTCAGATACATTAGGGACATTTAAACAACTCTTGGATAGGCACATGGATGATAATAAAATGAAGGGTGTTTAGATTAGTCTGATCTTAGAGTAGGATAAAAGTCCAGCACAACATGGTGGGCCAAAGGACCTGTACCATGCTGTTCTGTTCTACGTTCTAGAGTTAAATAGCTTGTGAGAGAAATGTGCAAGCAGCTGTGTAGACTGAGACAAAAGTTAGGGATCAGTAAATGATACAGAAAATTGAAGTAGAGGCAGGAATAGAGCAAACTGAGCTACCCAGTGTAGGAGATAAGCTAATGATGAAGATTAAACCCACAAACTCATTGGATAGGACCTTATGAGGAAATAATGATTTATGAGAAAATGAGGTAGCCTTCAGTCACACTTTTGCTAATTTGTAATTGGCTGCCAGATGCATATGGACTGGCCTTTGACCTTCTCTCTTTTATTGGTGGAGCCATGAGATGTAGGAGCAGAAGATGACCATTTGGCCCATCAAATCTGCTCACCATTCAATGCAATCATAGATGATCTGAAAATCCTCAGTTGTACTTTCCTGCCTTTTCCCCATAGCCTTTGATTCCCTTAATGTTTAAAAATGTGTCTACCTCAGCCTTGAATATCTTAATCAGCCAGCTCTGCACTAACATACTCCACAGATTCCACTATCCTCATACAGAAGAAGTTCCTGAAGTTTGTCTGAAGAGATGGTATGCCCTCTGGTCCTAGGCTTTCCCTCAAGGGGAAACGACTTTTCCACATCAACCCTGTCAAATCCCAAGACTCTTAGATGTTTCAGGAAGGTCTCCTCTCATTCTTCGAAACTCCGAGTACAAGGCCAACTTACTCAACCTCTCCTCATACGATAGTCCCTCCTTACCCAGGATCAACCCAGTGAACCTTCTCTGGATTACCTCCAATGCCAATTAATCTTTCCATAGACAAGGAAACCAAAACTGTTCACAGTATTCCAGCTGTGGTCTAACTAGTGCCTTGCACATTTTCAGCAAGACTTCCCTGTTTTATATTCTATTCACTTTGTCATAAAGATCGTCATTCTATTTGCCTTCTGTATTAACCATTGAAGTTGGATGCTAGCTTTTTGTCATTTGTGCACAAGGACATCAAAATCGTTGTGTGCTGCAGCTTTCTGCTGTTTTTTTTCCAATTAAATAATATTCAGCTCTTCTATGCTTCCTGCCAAAGTGCACAACCTCACATTTACCCACATTAGATTCCATCCTCCAAGTCTTGCCCACTTACTTAACCCATTTGTATCCCTCAGTTGATTCATTGTATCATCTCCACTGCTTGCATTCCTATCTTTTCTGGTCATCCACAAACTTGGCTACAGCAGCTTCACTTCCTTCATCCAAGTCATTAATATATATTGTAAAGCATTGTGGCCCCAACACTGACCCCTGCGGCACTCCATTAGTTAAAGATTGTCATCCTGAAAATGTTCCCTGTGTTCCAACTGTCTGCTTTCTATTAGCTTCCCCCTTCCAGAAGCCAGGCTAACTCAGCTTATTTGTATCATTTATTTCTAAATGCCCTGCTATTAAATCCTTTATAAATAGATTCCAACATTCTCTCAATGACACGTGTTAAGATAATTGGGTTATATTAACTTTTTTTTAACTAGTCTCTCTTCCTTTTTTAAATACGGTGTTACAGTTTTCCAATCTTCTGGGATTTTTTCAGAATCTAAGGAATTTTGGCAGATGACTGTCAATGTATCCATTCTCTGTGGAGTTACACTACTGCCTTTGTAATCCTAGGATGTAACCCATCCGCTCTGGGTACTTATCAGCTTTTAGTTTCATTAGTTTCCATTATACTTTTCTTTGTGATAGTTATTGAGTTTATTTCCTCTCCCATTTAGCCCTTTATTATTTAGTATTTTCGGAATGCTATCAATGCCTTCTACCATGAAGATTGTTGCAAAGTATTTATTGAAATCCTCTGCTAATAAGGTTTCCTCTCATTATTTCCTCACTCTCATTCTCTAAGGGGCCTATGCTGACTTTGGCCTTTCTCTTCCTTTTTCCATATTTAAAGAAGCTCTTCCTGTTCATTTTTATCTTACTTGTTAGTCTCTACCATTAGTTCATTGTCTCCATTATTATTTCTTGTTATTATTTGTCGGCTTTTAAAACTTGCTCAATCCTCTGATTTACCAGTAATCGTTGTCACAATGTGTGCTTTTTCTTTCAATTTGACACTTTTCTTAACTTGCCTGTTTAACCATCATCAGTTTATTTCCTTCCTGGAATTCATCTTCCTCACCAGGATATCTCTTTTCTATGGGTCAAGAACTATTTTCTTAAATATCCGCCATTGTTCCTCAACTTTCTTTTCTGTCAAATTCCTTTCCCAGTCACCTTCAGTCCACTCTGCCCTATGTAATTACCCCCTATTAAGTATAACCTTTACCTTGGACCGAAGTTTCTCATTCTCAAACTGAATGCTAAATTCTACCATGTTATGGTCACTGTTCCCTACTGGTATAATTTAATCTGAGATCATTTATAAAATTGCCTCATTACACATTACCAGATCCAAAATAGCCTTCTCCCTGGTTGAGTTCACAACATATCATTTTAGGAAATTATCCCAAACTATCTATAAGTTCTTCCTGATAGCTACCTTTCACAATTTGATCTTCTGGATCCACCTGAAAATGGAAGTCACCTACGTTTAATATACTGTCTCTTTTTTAAAGTATGCCATCATTATCTCCTGATTTAATTCCCTGTCATAGAGGTTTACAGCACAGGTCTTCGGAGTGCTATATTGGATGCCAATAGATGTAAGAAAACTCAGAAGTGAAAAGTGAATGGGATCTGGTGTGAGTAAGATCAAGGGCTTTGGAGTTTTTGGATCAAGTTTACGCAGGATAGAAGTTGAAAGGCCAGCCAGGAGTGTACTGAAATATTCAAGTCTGAAGCATATAAAGACATAGGTGAGAGTCTCAGTAGCAGCTGAGCTGTGGTGGGGGGGGAATTGGGGAACATCATGGAAATTGAAAAAGTCAATCTTAGTCAACCTACAAGTATGTGGTTGATAGCTCATATACAGTAGAATATATCACTAAGATTGGAAACAGTCTTATTAAGCCTTAATGTGGAAAGGCCTTTGTTGGACTGAGGTGGACAATGTCAGAAGTCACATGACACCAGGTTATAGTCCAACAGATTTATTTGAAATCACAAATTCTCTGAGCATTCGCCTCTTTGTCAGGTAAAGTGTTGAGAAGCAGCTAGGCCTCTCCGCTATAATTCTGTGCTGATGTGCCTCTCTACACATCATTTGACAAAGAGGAAGTGCTCAGATTTGAGATTTCAAATAAACCTGTTGGACTATAACATGGTGGGTCACGTGACTTCTGATCTTGTTAAACCTTGGATAATTGTCAAAGTGGGATGAAATTGGAAACCAAGAAATGGAGTTTGTGGTGGAAGCTGAAGACAATGGCATCAATCTCCCTGATGCTTATTGACAGGAACTTCCTCCTTCTTCAGTCATGAATGTTGGACAAACAGTCTGATAATTTAGCAATGCGTAGGAACCAGGAGAGGCATCCAAAACATCTGGCGTGAAGTGCATCTGGCGTGCAATGTTACTGTTTTGGATGAAGTCACTAATTGCAGCATGTAGATGAGAAATTGGAGGAGATAGGATAGATCCTCAATGGACATCAGAGTGAATGGCATTGGACCATGGGACCTCTACTCCAGCCCTGAATTTAACCATGAATGTCTCGTAATGTTAGAGGGTGTTTACCAGTTGAATCATTTATTGTCACATGTATTCAATATAAAATACAGTTAAAAGCATGAACCATTGCTATGCATAGGCACTATTCACAATAACTTAGAATAAAGTTTGTAAAAAAAAAACTTAAAAGAGAGTCCAGCCTTTCCTTCTCTGTTGATACAGTCCTGCTCTGGGCGACACCAGCACATGCCATGCCATGCCCCCACCAGAGCGCCACACCAGGCTTCCCAGCCCACATCATGCCGCGTCAGGCCTATTACTTTCCATGGTTCCTTGACTAGGTTCAGTTGGTTAACTAATGAAAGGGGGAGAGTCACAGTGTCAGCTGATTGGATATTCTCAATCATAGTAACAAAGATGTCCAGAAGCTCTTCGCTCTTATTGTTGGACGTGAGGATGAAGAAAACATGGGCAAAGGGTTTCGGTGGGCAGGTTACATCAGAGAAAAGAAACCAATGGTTATCTTTATATTCCAAGATTATCAAAGACTAGAGGGCAGTTTTAGCACACAAGGACAGGAGCTCACAGAGTTTTACGTAGACCGTCCGAACCTGGCAGTGAGTGGCTAAACAGCTGTATGCAATTTCCCTTCTATTATTTCCTAAAAACTTCAAGTAGCCATTTGGATACAGAACTGGCTCAAAGGTGGAAGACAGAGGGTGGTGGTGGAAGGTTGTTTTTCAGACTGGAGGCCTGTGACCAGTGGAGTGCCACAAGGATTGGTGCTGGGTCCTCTACTTTTCAACATTTACATAAATGATTTGGATGCGAGCGTAAGAGGTACCGTTAGTAAGTTTGCAGATGACACCAAAATTGGAGGTGTAGTGGACAGTGAAGAGGGTTATCTCCGATTACAATGTATCTTGATCAAATGGTCCAATGGGCTGAGAAGTGGCAGATAGAATTTAATTCAGATAAATGTGAGGTGCTGCATTTTGGGAAAGCAAATCTTAGCAGGACTTATACACATAATGGTAAGGTCCTAGGGAGTGTTGCTGAACAAAGAGACCTTGGAGTGCAGGTTCATAGCTCCTTGAAAGTGGAGTTGCAGGTAGATAGGATAGTGAAGAAGGCGTTTGGTATGCTTTCCTTTATTGGTCAGAGTATTGAGTATAGGAGTTGGGAGGTCATGTTGCGGCTGTACAGGACATTGGTTAGGCCACTGTTGGAATATTGCATGCAATTCTGGTCTCCTTCCTATCGGAAAGATGTTGTGAAACTTGAAAGGGTTCAGAAAAGATTTACAAGGATGTTGCCAGGGTTGGAGGATTTGAGCTATTGGGAGAGACTGAACAGGCTGGGGCTGCTTTCCCTGGAACGTCGGAGGCTGAGGGGTGACCTTATAGAGGTCTACAAAATCATGAGGGGCATGGATAGGATAAATAGACAGTCTTTTCCCTGAGGTGGGTTGGGGGGGGGGGGGGGGGGGTAGAGACCAGAACTAGAGGGCATAGGGTTAGGGTGAGAGGAGAAATATATAAAAGAGACCTAAGGGGCAACTTTTTCACAAAGAGGGTGGTACGTGTATGGAATGAGCTGCCAGAGGAAGTGATGGAGGCTGGTACAATTGCAACATTTAAAAGATATTTGGATGGGTATATGAATAGGAAGGGTTTGGAGGGATATGGGCCGGGTGCTGGCAGGTGGGACTAGATTGGTTTGAGATATCTGGTCGGCATGGACGGGTTGGATCGAAGGGTCTGTTTCCATGCTGCACATCTCTATGACTCTATCCTGTATCATGTTAAGATGCGAAGTTGCTGTGTTTTCATTTTTCCCCTTGTTATTACTCTTTAGAGGAACCCAATTCAGCAAGCAGGAGATCAAATCTGGATAAGACAGAGGCTAGTACTGGAGCAGTTAACACTAGTCATTCTTCAACTTGATTTCGAGGGCTATTATCTGCAAAGTAATAGAGAGCTCAGTCAATATTAATGGTAATGTTGATGTGTGGTGAAATGTAATTATGCCCTTAGTATCCTAACTGACATGTAGTTTGTGTCTTGTGGCCATCCTTAGACACATATTGCTTGGAACATGGAACATATTGTGAAAGAGACAGCAGGAAAGCAGAGAGTAGATGTCAAATAAAAGGAGCTGAATCAAGTCTAAAGATTGGATAAGTAACCCAACATATACCAAAGGGTACATGCAGCATTTCATAGATGAATAAGCCACTGACTGCTGAATACGTCCCAGATAATTCCACAGACTTTGTTTTCTTGATCTTGACTGTCTTCTAGGTAGATATCATCTTGAAATAGGTGAAAGTGTGAGACCAACTCAGCATGTGCTGAGGACAGGTTCCAGCCTGAAAAACAAGATCAAGAAGCAACAAAAGAAAGGAGTGATCAGGAAACTGATAATTTATACACACTGGGTCAACGACATGGCTGTCGTGAAAAATTGTGGAAAACTGAGATATTCATCAATCCAAAGAATCTCAAAGTTTTAAAGAGATCCCAATACCAATAGCAATCATTAAAGAAATCTTGCCTGAACGTGTTTGGGTAAATGTATTTACCGCCCTGGGGGTGATGACACGTGAAGCTGAATAAAAGCAGCAGTTCTGTGTGTACAGAACAGACCATCATAGAAGCCAACCTTGTCCATCAGTGGACACCATGTAAACAGCTTGTCAGGAAGGAAGGCTGCCAACATCATCCAAGACCCATCCCACCCCAGTAATGCTCCCCTACAACCTCTTCCATCAGGCAGAAGATACAGAAGCTTGAACACACGCACCAGCAGGTTCAGGAACAACCTTTCCCTGACCATTATCAGCCTGATGAATGGACTCGCTAGCTCAAATAATGCTGATCTTGCCTAACATACCAGCTGTGTGATGTAAACTGTACGGCTCTAAGTATTTTTTTCAAACTATGATCTGTATGTCTTTGCTTAATATGATCTGCCTGTATTGCTCATAAACAAAGCTTTTCACTGTATGTAGGTACACATGACAATAACTAATAAATCGGTTCCCTCAAATAAATAAATTTGGGAGGTACAGATGGATGTACACACTATTTGGCATTTCCACAGCTCCAAAAGACTATCAACACACAGCGTGAGCTAGTCACTTCCTGGATTGTAAATTCAAATGGATAATCTGCTAGTCTGTGGATACAGAGACACAATGGGAGCTATGCCATCATTGACCACAATTTAAATCTTCTCCGACTGCAGAGACAGCTCGCCAGATTGAATCTGAAGCCAAACAAGAAAAAGTAACGAAAGCAGGTGGCCGATGTCAAGTACATAGTTCATGTACTGAAGGCAAATTGGGCTGGATCCGGACACAGTTGTAGCAGAGATGCAGCAACCAACAGATGTGGAAGGAGTAGAAATACTTGTTGGACCATAAACTATTTAGCAAAGTTCTTGCCTTGCTTATCATTGGAGTGTGATCATCTATGCAAACTCACTGCTGAGGGTGGACAGTGGTAATGGAACATAGAACAACAGCTTTCAAAAATGTGTGATAACAACGCCAGTGCTGAGGTACTACAATATCAATGGTGAAATCACCCTGCAGTGTGTTGCTAGTAAGACAGTATTTGGAACTACTGTGATGCAGCAAAGACAACCATTGCATTTGCATCCAGGCTGTTATGGTAGACAAAGGGAGAGAGTGCCTTGCTGTTGTCTTCACTTGAGAGCTTTTGAATTAAAATCTGTTTGGAAAAGATATAGCTTCCTCAAATTGCTTCACGTGACCGGAAGGAATGCTATTTTCTTTGCAGAGATATCATCTGGATGGAACATACAAACAAGGGAAACAAATATTACATTGCTGACAGAGTTGAAGGAAGCATAACATCTTCCACATTCAGTGAAAAGCAACAACTTGATATGATCTGGAAGTTATCATCCCAGCAGAGACATTCACTCTGACAGACAGGAATTTTCTCAAATCAAGCAAAGAATAAAGGAGATGCATCTTTCCAAGAGCTGTGAAAAATAGTCATGAAAGGATGGCCTGAGAGCATTAAGGACACTTCTAATGCTAGGAGTGTATTGGGCACACAGAGATAAAGTGATAGCTCAAAATGGCTTCTTTTACAAAGCAATAGAATCATTATCCCCAAGGAAACGAGAAATGAGAAGGTAACGAGCATTCATATAAGCCTTCAAGAAATTCAGTCTAGTCTGAAGAAGGCAAGAAGACTGTTGTACGGGGAAGAATGAGCACAAGGAACACATCAGCCATTCCAGGGCTGGGAACTAAAACATTGCGGAGCTGCTTATAATGTCTCAGACAGATCAAAGATGAAGCTTGATGTAGATCACTTTGCTCTCATAGGAACTGATTACCTTGTCATTCTCAACTGATGTTCTGACCACTAGGAGTTAGATGAATTTGTCTATTGCCTGAAAACATATTTTGGTCGGTCCAGTATATTATGATGACTGACAATGTCACAGAGAATTTAACAACTTATAAAGGACTGGAAAATTCAACATCTGCACTATCCCCAGTCAAATGGAAAGGCTGAGGCAGCAGAGAGCATTGTAAAGTAGTGAGGCAAACCTGGCACAGAATTGTACAAAGATCAGCAAACGTTTCACAGTCAGGAAGGAGAGATCCCATTGGGAGTGGGACATAGTTTGAGTACATAGTCCAGGGACTTTGGAGACAAGATGGGGCTAGAACTGGTAAATCTTCCTTTTCTTTCTCCCAATTAAGAAGTTTAAAATTTAATAGTCTAGTGAAAAGGTTTTTAAAGTAGCTAACTGGGCTGACTGAGGGACAGTCAATTGTAACTATATTGTAGCTGCATGATGTAGGAAGTGGTGGACCCCTGAGATTAACCACCTGGAATTCAGTCAATGGTCAGGGACAGGAGAGTGTGACTACAAACAAGGCAGGTAGAGGGATCCAGGAGGGCGGGCTGAAGGACCCTCAGCCTTTGAGCTTGTCTAACAGGTTTGAGATTCTTACTCCCTTTGTGGGTGAGTGTGAGGGCTGTAGGGAGGATGAGTGAACTGACGGGGAGTCATTCGACAGTGGAGTGAAAAGAGAAATGTTGTTATACTCAGGGATAATATTGTCAGGGGAATAGACAGTGTTCTCTGTGACCAGGATCCAGAATTTCGAGGCTGTGTTGCCTGCCTGGTACCCAAGTTCAAGATCTCTCATCTTGGCTTGGAGGGGAAAGATCCAGTTGTCATGGTCCACAATGATACTTGTAGAGACACGTTCTGCTGAGGGTGTATGAGCAGCTACAGGCTAAATTAGAAGGCAGAATCAAAATAGGTTGATGACTACCTAAGCCATGAGCTAATTGGCATAGGGACATTGAGATTAAAGAGGTAAACGTGTGGCTCAAAGATTGGTGTGGAAGAAACAGGTTCAAATCTGATTTTGATTTGATTTGATCTATTATGGTCACTTGCTCATGGGACATTAGCACCAGTACTGGGCAAGGATGGAACAGTCTGCACCTGAATCATGCTGAGGCCAGAGGTCCTGGTCAATCACACAATCAGGGTTTTAAACTAAATATTTGGTAGGGGTGGCAGTGGGCTAACCTAGCAGGGTAGATGGTGGAGGAGCAGCAATGACAGGAGGAGACATCACAAGAACTTATCCCAAGGAAGAAGAAATGTACTAAAGGGAGGGCAAGGCAACCATCACTGACAAGGGAAGGCAGGGACAGCAGAAAAGCAAAAGGAAAAACATACAATGTGGTGAAGTGTAGTGGGAAGCTAGAGGATTGGGAAGCCTTAAAAAAAAACACTAGAGGACAACTAAAAAAAGCTGTAAGGGGTAGAAGATGAAATATGAGACTACGCTGGCTAGCAATATAAAAGATTATTGCAAGTGATTTTTTTTTTAGCTATCTACAAGGTAAGACAGAGGAAAGATTGTGCATTGTACCACTGGACAGTGAGACTAGAGAAGTAGTAATGAGGAACAAAGAAATGGCAGAGGAACTGAATAGGTGTTTTGCATCAGGTTTGATGAAGGAGGACACCAGCAGCATACTTTGACAGTGCAGAGGTGAGTGTAGTGGCCGTCACTAAGGAGGTGCTGGGGGAACTGAAAGGTCAGAAGGTGGATAAATTACCCTTAGCAGATGGACTACACCCCAGAGTTCTGATAGCTGAGGAGGTTGTGGAGGCATTGGTAGTGATCTTTCAGTGTTTGCTGGACTCAGGGATGGTCCCAGAGGAATGGACAATGGCAAATGGAACACTATTGTTTAACAAGGAAAGGAGGCAGAAAAGATGAAATTACAGATCAGTTAGCCTGACATCGGTCATTGGTAAGATTTGAAGAGTCCATTATTAAGCATGAGACAGCAGAGTCCTTGGGAGTGTTTGGTAAGAGAGGATTGAGTCAGCACAGCTTTGTCAAGGGGTGGTTATGCCTGAAAATTCTGTTACAACTCTTTGAGGAGGTAATGAGCAAGTTAGACAAAGTGAACAGAATGGACATGATCTGTTTGGATTTCCAGAAAGTGTTTGATAAGGTGTCACATAGGAAAATGCTAAATAAGAGCCCATGCTGTAAGGAGCAAAATACTGACATTGGAAGAAGTTTGGCTGACTGGCAGAAGGCAGAGAGTAGGGAGAAAGGGGTCTTTTTCAGGAAGGCAGTGACTAGTGGAGTTTCTCAGGGGTGAGTGTTGGGAACACAACTATTCATGTTAATACATTAACGATCTGGGTGGAGGAACTGACGCCATTGTTTCTAAGTTGGCAGATAACACAAAAATAGGTGAAGGGGCAGATGGTGTTGTGGAAGCGGGGAGGCTGGAGAAGGACTTGGACAGGTGAGGATTATGGCCAAATAAGTGTTGGATGGAATACAATGTGAGAAAATGTAAAGTCATGCACTTTGGTTAAAAAAAAAGAATCGAGATGTAGACTACTTTCTAAATGTGAAAAGGCTTCAGAGATTTGACGTACAAAGGAACTTAGGAGTCCTCATTCAGAGTTCTCCCTAGTTTAACGAATTCTCCCTAGTTTAACATGCAGGTTCAGTTGGCAGTTAGGAAGGCAAATGCAATGTTAGCATTCAATTCAAGAGGGTTAGAATAAAAGAGCAGGGATGTCTGTTGAGGATGTATAGGGCTCTAGTTGCACTACATTTGGAATGTTGGGAGCAGTTTTGGGTCCGATATCTAAGGAAGGATGTACTGGCCTTGGAGGGGATCCAGAGGAGGTTCACAACAATGACCCCAGTAATGAAGGGCGAGTCGTATGAGGAACGGTTGAGGACTCATTGCCACAGAAGACTGAGACAGACTGAGCCATGATTGGCAAAGGGATGAAAGGCTGCAGAGAGAAGGCAGGACAATGGTTTGAGAAACATATCCGCCATGAGGTGTTCATCGTATCAGACTTGATGGGCTGAATGGTTTAATTCTGCTCCTGTACTTTATGGTCTAAGGCAATTTTTGAGTAGAGAAACACACCTACTGAAGGTCTGAAAAATAATCCAGTCTGAAGACTAGTGTCATGCCTCACCTGAAGTACAAAAGCTAAAAGCCAGACGTACTAATAGACGTGAGTGAAAAACCTAAATTTTACTTTTATATAAAAGCCAGGTCATCTGGAGCAGTTCAGGGACCAACTCTGGGACACGGACACCAAACAACCCCACCACTGTGGCCAACCACTTCAACTCCCCCTCCCACTCCCCCAAGGACACTCCCCCTAGACCTCTTACACCACCAAATCAAAGCCACCCACCAAATGGAGGGAGAATGCCTCATTTTCCATGTGGGGACCTTACAACCACATGGCATCAACATCGACTTCACCACTTTCCAAATCTCCCCTCTCCCACCTCATCCCAGATCCAACCCTCCAACTTGGCACTACCCTTTTGTCCATCTTCCTTCCCACTGGCCTGCTCCACCCTCCCCACTGGCTTATCATAATTACCTCCCATCGGGCAGGGCCACAGCACAGGGCCTGCTTACTCACCAGATCCTGGTTGAGGAGCTGGCCAAATCTTGCGAGGTCCTGGGGAAGCAGATCAAAGAAAAAATCAAGGAGAAGCTGGCTCCAGTATCTGCTATGCTGCAAAACTTGGGGAAAAGGACTGATGAACCCGAGCACCGGGCTGCAGGGGTAGGGACAGAGATTGACACCTCCAAGAGCCGGATTGAAGCCCTGGAAACACAGGTCCGTTGTTTGTTGGGTCTGGCAGATGATCTTGAAAACAGCAGCAGAAGAAAGATCCTGTGTGCTTTTGGTATCCTGGAGGGGATGGAAGGTGAGCAACCGGTGGAGTTCTTTGAGAATTGGTTCCTAGAATTCCTTAGTTTGGTGGCTGGGAAAGCAAGGATAAAGATTGAGAGAGCCCATCGATCACGGCACGAAAGCCAGGTATGGATCAGCGCCGCTGCCCTGGTAAGGTTCCATCATTATAAAGGCAAGCAAAGAGTCATGGAAGCTTCCAGAGCCCAGGGGAGGGATCCAAGGGCATTGGTGTGTGGGGTTCCAGAGTCTTGTTCTTTCAAGACTTGTCGTCAGCGATGATTCTGAAAAGGAAATCCTATAGTGGCGTCAAGAGCAGATCGAGAGAGCTTGGGATCTGGTACTCTTTAAGATACGCAGCGGTGCTTCAGATCAATCATAATGGAGCAATACATTTATTCGACTCGCCAGAGAAATCAAGAAACTTCGTGGACACACTGACTTAGGTTGGACGATCAAATAGGCGTAGAGGACAGAGCTGTTCTAGTTTGCTCTTCTTTAAAGAGGGCTTGGTGGAATCTCCTATCTGTTGGTTGTGTTCGATGATGTCTGGGATGGATTGAGTATTTCCCTTTAATCTCTAAGCGAAGTTACACCAAGGGATGGGTGACATATTTATTTTTAACTTACTTCTTTACAGTACTAATGATTTTTTTCCTACTGGTTTGCTGGTGTTTATGGTGTGACTCTAGCTGGTAGTGACTCTAGTTGATAGGAGTTGAGCAGGTGGTTGGGATGGATAGTAGGGTTGTTGGATGTGAAGGTGCCCCCTCTGAATGAAGGGCAATACCTTTGGCGACTTTTTGTTTTTCTGTTTCTGCTGTATGTAGTTTTTGTAAGTTTTGTAGATTTGTTGGCTGTAAGGACTCCCTAATCCCGCTGTTCGGCTGATTATTTTTAGGACTCCCAAGTACCTCGGTGCTGCAGATTTTTATAAGGACGCCCTAATAAGACCCCTGAATAAGAGTCTCTCCTTATTAATGCTCCATTGTCAGAGCAAGAGGTACAGGAGGCAGTGACACAGCTCCAGAATGGAAAGGCACCTGATCCTGACGGGCTTCCCAGTGGGTTCTATAAGGAACTTATAAGTATGTCGTGAGGACCGATGATTCATTTGTTTAATGACTCACACAGTCGTGGTCTCCCACTATCTCAAAGAGAGGCGAACATCTCTCTCATTCTTAAAAAAGTGATGGCCCTGGAGGATTGTGCTTCCTATAAGCCCATTTCAATGCTGAATGTCGATTTCAAAATCCTATGTAAGACTTTGGCATGAAGGCTAGAAACTGTACTGCCGTCCATCATTAAGGAGGACCAGACGGGGTTTATAAAAGGTCACAGAGCGTCCAATAATGTCAGGAGATTACTTAAAGTGGTCCAGGTATGTAAACAGCGATCGGCACAGGGATCAGTGATCTGGATGTAGGTTTGCTGGCTGAGCTGGAAGGCTTGGTTTCAAACGTCTGAACCAAACCGTCCGGCTCAGCGAGCAAACCGACATCCAGAAGCCCAACCTGAGCTACAAATCTTCTCAATATTAGTGATCTCTTTAGACGTGGAAAAGGCATTCGACTTGGTTGAGCGGCCATTTTTTAATACTTTAAAGCAGTTTGGCTTGGGTGAAGCCTTTATCAGACAGGTAGAGGTTTTGAATAGTGACCCTCTTGTCGTGGTCCTCACCAATGGTGTGCAGTGAAGCAAATTCAATACTCAGAGGGGAAGTTGACAGGGCTGTCCCTTATCACAGTTGTTTTTTACAGTGGTGATTGAACCACTGGTGGAGGCAACATGAGGGATCCCCAGATACCTGCTCCAGAAGTGGGGACAAAGTCACATAAGATTGCATTGTATGTGGATGATGGTCTTGTCTTTTTATCAAACCGAACAGGTTCAGTGCCACATCTGATACAATGCATTAATTTATTTGGTGGGTTTTGGGGTTACAAGATCAACTTTGCAAAATCAGAGGCCATGCCCATGGGTGGTCTCTCGAAAATGCCTGATCCTGAGGACAAATCTCGATTTCCCTTTAGGTGGTCACAGGAGGGCTTTCTCTACTTAGGTATATTTATTACTCCCGTCTTTGATTGGCTATTTAAAACCAAGTTTGCCCAATTATTTGACAGAATCAAACAGGATCTTTGTAGATGGGAGGCACTTCTGACCTCTTGGTTGGGTCAGGTAGCTCTCACTAAAATGAACATTCTGCCCCACCTATTGTCTCCTATGCGAATCATTCCTCTCCTTTTTACTGAGCAAACATTAAGAAGACTCAACGGCTGGTTCAGTTCCTTTATCTAGTATCTCAAGCGACCCCTTATTAAACTGACTGAACTATAGCCACCCCACAGAGTGGGAGGAGTGAACCTCCCAGATATGAAAATATCAATGAAGCTCATTGCTGTCTTACATGAGTGACTGGGCCTGGGGGGGACCCTTGCTCCTTTTGGTTGGATATCGAAGCATCTCAGGCGAGATGCTCCTTATTAGCCTGCTGTTCGTAGACAAAATGAGGACAGTTAAGGAATATTGCCATAGCCCAATAGTTATTAAAACTGTCAAAGCATGGAAAGCAATGTGTCAGAGTGAGGGCAACATCGCCAAAGCATCATTTTTTTTAAAACCCTTAGTTGGTTTGCCAGGTTTTCAGCCAAGGATGATGGACTCAGAGTTTAAACTATGGGCAGTTAGGGGTGTGTCTTGCCTGGGTGATTTATTCGAAGGGGACATACTGAAGTCCTCGACCAGTTAGCTCAGAAATATGAGTTACCCAGTAGGGACCTCTTCCATTTTCTATAGAAAAAGAGACTACACTTCTAATTGATTCTTAAAGGTCCAACATGGAAAAGAGGGTGCTGAGTGCTGAGCACACACTTTCTGTCAGCAATGTCTATCAGTTATTGGGAGAGGATTCCTTGGACAAATTCAAATGGCTCTGTAAGGTGTGGGAGAGGGAGCTGGAGGTTGAGATTTCTTCTGAAGTATGGGAGGATATCTGGGAAAATGCAACAAGGATCTCGATTTGCAACAGAACCCATGCCTTGCAACTGAAGACTCTCCACAGGGTTTACTTGGCTCTAGACCGCATTGCAAAATTTAAAGCAGGAGCATCTCCAATGTGTCCTAAATGCAAACTGAGTATGGGCACACTCACTCATTGTCTCTGGTCCTACCACAGGCTGCAGGCATACTGAAGCACTGTGGTTGGCGACATAGAAAAGGGCTTGGGACAGAGGTGGAGATAGACCTGGTATCTCTTCTTCTTGGCTTTCACTTTCCTTAGATGTGTACAAAAAAGGCTTTTCAGCATCCTCGCTTTTTGTTCAAGAAAGAACATTCGTTTACGGTGGATATCTGAAAAACCCCCCGGGGCTGTCAGGCTGGCGTAAGCTAGTCATGGAACACATCCCCTTAGACTTTCTTCTGAGTATGGTGCACCATAAAACAGAGAATTTTTATAAGTGATGGCAGCCCTTCTGGGCTTCTTGGGTACAGACTTGTCTGCCATACTAATAAGTGCCTTAATATAGCCATAGCAATTCTGTTTACTGAATCCGGTATCCAGGAGGGAGGAACTACAAACATATGAAAATGTACAAATTTACGCACTTAATGGTCAAGGGCTATTGTTTTGTTTCGTTGACCTGTTATTATTATTCCTGTTGTGATTTTCTTTTTTTATTTAGTTAGTTATTAATTATTTATCTTTGTAATTAGTGGTTTTTTAAAAACATTGGTTTGAATGGTTTGGTTTTGTAGTTGTTGTAATACTCAAAAAATGTTTCCTTTTGTTTTCAATAAAAAAAATATATTTTAAAAACAAAAGGCAGCTCCACACCATCCTCCAGGGCACTTACCCCCTACAGCAGGTTAGGATAGGACTTAATCAGAGTAAACACCTCTTTTAATTATGAATTTTATGCGATATCATGTCACCTCCAACTCAAAAGGAATAATTAAAACTAGGGAATCTAATTTCTACAGGTTATAGATGTTACACAATTTTGAACATTAATATTTTAATTTTCTCTGTTTTTCTCACGTAAACGACCTCTGTCTGGCTGTTCTGTTTCTGTCAATGGTGTCTGATTTTATTGTGAAAAAGATAGTGAACACTAGGAATGAAGGACTAAGGTTCCAAAAGACTGTTGTCTTTATAATGCTGTAACTCCCCTTCATAAAAGCTTCCATGACACTATTTCCCACCGTTAAAAACCATGAGAATCAATCTGTTTGACCACCTTTCCACCTCTCTTCATTCTTACATCCAGTCAAGACACTGGGCGCAGGTTTGTTGAGCTGGGAGACTTAATGAAAGGCAGCTGTAACCCAATTCCAGGAATTTAGCGCCAGTTCCTATTTCCTACAAATCACACGAGCATAGGTTAAGGGAGCAGTTAGTGAACCTGCACAAAGCACTCTTTCCCTAGTTAATGCCACTGTCTGGTGGACATTTTTACCCTCACCCAGCCTATGATGGAGCATGGCATGTTCTGTTAGGAGAAATGGTGCAAGGTTTCTCAGAAGTCATGAAGCATGGGCAGCTACAGTCCTGAGGGAAAAAAAGTCAAAAAACAATCAATCAATCAATCAGCTATTCAACTTCCCCTTTAAGATCTTTTGGTCTCTTAACATTTTAAAATCTGTCAATCATCTGCAGCTAGTCACATGATCAATGACAAAAAGCTAATAATTATTTTCACCTTATGATCTTGTATAAACAAACATGTGATTGCAAAACTCTTCAAAGGAATATCTTGTTCTTACAAGGTGATAACTTTTCATTGATATATTTATCATTCCTCTTTGCAGCTGTGTAAATATTACCTGGTGAGCAAAATGAATTAATCTTGGAACTTAGTTAAGCATTCATAATGAGGTCATCTGGGAAACACTTCTCCAACTGCTTTGCTGGATACATTTGCCAGATGGAATCATGAATATTCAGCTGAGCTCCAAGATTAGATGTCAATAAATTTAGTAAAGTTTATATAGTTGTTTGACATATTAATTACTTTGAAATAAGTTGTGTTTGAAATAAATGGTGAGTGTCAGCAGGCATCAATACTCCACATTGAATCTTATCCCCACCAAATCAGCAACCACCATCAAATGGTCAGGTCAGAGAACCTAGCCTGATATTCCTCAGCACAGAGGTGCTACTGCCTTATGTGCCTCTACTTAGCCCAAATAAGGAACAAGAGGGCAGTCCTAATCCACATCACAGAGTACATTACAAACAATGAACTCACAAACCTTCACGCTGCTCTGCACTTTGGGAGGTGGGAGGATCTAGATTAGAGACGTGCTGGAAAAACACAGCAGGTCAGGCAGCATCCGAGGAGCAGGAAAATCGACATTTCGGGCAAAAGCCCTTCATCAGGAATGAGGCTGGGAGCCTCCGGGGTGGAGAGATAACTGGGAGGGGGGTGGGGCTGGGGATTAGGTAGCCAAGAGTACAATAGGTGGATGGAGGTGGGGATGAAGGTGATAGGTCGGAAGGAAGATTGGCAAGTAACACAGGTCATGAGGATGGTGCTGAGCTGGCAAGTTGGAACTGGGTAAGGAGGGGAAATGAGGAAACTGGTGAAATCCACATCAATGCCCAGGGGCTGAAGTGTTCCGAGGCGGAAGATGAAGCGTTACTTCCTCCAGGCGTTGGGTGGTGAGGGAGCGGCAGTAGACAAGGCCCAGGCCCTAAAGCGCTTTAGGGAACATCTCTAGGACACCTGCACCAATCAACCCCACCGCCCCGTGGCCCAACATTTCAACTCCTCCTCCCACTCTGCCAAGGACATGCAGGTGCTGGGCCTCCTCCACCACCGCTCCCTCACCACCCGATGCCTGGAGCAAGAACATCTCACCTTCCACCTCAGAACATTTCAATCCCAAGCCATCAGTGTGGATTTCACCAGTTTCCTCATTTCCACCTATTGTACTCTTGGCTACCTACTCCCCAGTCCCACCCCTCTCTCATTTATCGCTCCACCCCAGAGGCTCCCCACCTCATTCCTGATGAAGGGCTTTTGCCCGAAACATCGATTTTTCTGCTCCTCAGATGCTGCCTGACCTGCTGTGCTTTTCCAGCATCAATTTAATCTAGACTCTGATCTCCAGCATCTGCCATCCTCACTTTTGCCTATTATGGGAGGATGAACAAGGCAAAGGAGTACTTAATGATTGGCAGGACTTTAGGAAATAGAAAGGAACAGAAGGACATTGGTAAGCATCTTCACAGATCCTCGAAGGCAGCAGGACTGATAGAGAAGGTGGTCAAGAAAGCATTTAGGACAATATTCTTATTAGTCAAGGCACTGAATATAAAAACAAGGAAATGATGTTGGAGTTAAACACATCATTAGTTAGGCAACAGCTGAGTACTGTGTTCTAGTTGCTACACCATAAGGAATGATGGATTATATTAGCAAGAGTGCAGAAGAGATTCATCATGTTACCTGGACTGGAGAGATTGAACGACGAAAAGATTAGATAGGCTGGTGTTGTTTGCCTTAAAGCAGAGAAGGCTGAGGGGATAGATTATTAAGGTGCACAAGATTCAGAGGGGCATACATTAGGTAGATAGGGAGAAATTTTTCCCATTAGTAGAAGCGTCAATAACCAGGAAGCACAGTTTTAAGGTAAGGAGTAAGGGGTCAGATGTGAAAGAATTGTGGTTATCTGGAACACTCTGCCTGAAAGGCTGGTAGAGGCAGAAACTTCCAAGACATTAAGGACTATTTAGATGAGTATTTGAAACATCAGATTCCAGTCTACAGGTCAAGTATTAGAAAATGGGATTAGAAATTATTGATATCTGATGACTACCATGGACATGCTGGGCTGAAGGGCTGTCAAAACTCTGACTTTATGATACAGTAGTCAGAGATGAACTAGCCTAGATTTAAATGTTGTGAACATAACTGAAATCTGAATATTCATCTACCAATTTTTATTTCACACCAGGATTAATTACTCAACATAAAGCTCATTACCAAGATCAACACAGTAGCCCAAATTAAATTGGGAATAATACGTTTCCTGTCACCACAAGAAAATGCCTGTGATACATTCTTTATCAGCAAGCAAACCCTTTGAACCAGGGAGCAAACTACAGCCGAGAAAGCGAAACCTCTATCTGAATTTATTATCAACATCTTAAGTGACAAAACTATATACTGAGTAATACTTAAAGCAGAACCAATAGTTCGAAGTAAACTGTAGCTCAATTGGTAAATTCTGAGGAAGTTGCTTATTGACATAAGCAAATAACAAAATTGAGAAATTTCAGGGATTAATGCAAGCCTGACCCCAGAACAAAATCGCCAAATTATCCATCTGGCAGAATAACTTCAAATCATGTTTGTTTCAAAAAGTAAATTTGTTTCTCAGATACACCAATACATACATGGCCTTTCAACATTATAAAACAAGATTCAGATTTTTGGGACATTGGGATCAATTCTGGGGGAGGTGGGACTGTTACAAATTGGATGGTTTACACCTGGGCCAGACTAGGTGGGGGGGGGGATGCTTTTGCTGATGCTGTTGGGGAAGGTTCAAACTAATGTGGCAAGGGAATGAGAAGCAAATGAATATGTTAGTGGACAGGAAGGAGGTAGTAATTAAAGCCTGTAAGGAACAAGATAATGAAGTCAGTGTGACTAAGGGGAAGAGTAGGCAGGAAGCAACAGATGAACACAGAGGTGGTCTGAGCTGCATTTGTTCTAATGCAAGAAGTGTAGTAGGTAAGGCAGATGAATTTAAGGCTTGGATTAGGACCTGGGAGTACGATGTTATTGCTATTACTGAGTCTTGGTTGAGGGAAGGGCAAGATTGGCAACTAAATATCCCAGGATATCGATGTTTCAGGTGGGATAGATGGGGAGGTAAAAGGGGTGGAGGAGTTGCCTTACTGGTCAGAAAGGATATCAAAGCTGTGCTGAAGGAGGGTACTATGGAGGACTCGAGCAGTGAGGCAATATGGGCAGAGCTCAGAAATAGGAAGGGTGCAGTAACAATGTTGGGGCTGTACTACAGGCCTCCCAACAGTGAATGTGAGACAGAAGTACAAATATGTAGAGAGATCATAGAAAGAGGTTGGAGCAACAGGATGGCGGTGATCGGAGATTTTAATTTTCCCAACATTGACTGGGATTCACTTAGTGTCAGAGGATTGGATGGAGCAGAATTTGTCAGGAACATCCAGGAGCGTTTCCAGATCAGTATGTAGGTAGTCCAACTTGTGAAGGGGCCATACCAGACCTGGTGTTAGGAAATGAGTCACGGCCAGATGTTTGAAGTTTCAGTGGGGGATAACTTTGGGAATAGTGATCATAATTCCATAAGTTTTAGGATACTCATGGACAAAGATGAGAGTGGTCCTAAGGGAAGAGGGATAAACTGGGGGAAGGCCAACTATACCAAAATTCGGCAGGAGCTGGGAAATGTAAGTTGGGAGTTGCTGTTTGAAGGGAAATCCACATTCAATAGGTGGGAGGCTTTTAAAGAGAGGTTGATTAGAGTTCAGGAGAGATACGATCCTGTAGAAATGAGGGATAGAAATGGCAAGATTAGGAAACCAACAAGAGGGTATCGAGGGAAAGGGCTGGTCCATTGAAGGACAAAGGAGGAAAGATATGTGTGGAATCAGAGAAAATGGTTGAGATTCTTAGTGAGTACTTTGCATCAATATTCACCAAGGAGACAGACATGGTGGATGCTGAGGTTAGGGATAAACCTTTGATTACTCTAGGTCAAGTAGGCATAAGGAGGGAGGAAGTGTTGGGTATTCTAAAAGGCATTAAGGGAGACAAGACTGGATGGGATGTATCCCAGGTTACTGAGGGAAGTGAGAGGGGGAATAGCTGGAGCTTTAACAGATATCTTTGCAGCATCCTTGAAAATGGGGGAGGTCCCAGAGTTCGAGGGAATTGCTAATGATGTCCTCTTGCTCAAGAAGGGTAGCAGATAGTGAAGAGGACTGTTAGAGAATACAGCAGAATATAGATAGATTGGAGAGTTGGACAGAGAAATGGCAGATGGAGTTCAACCTGGATAAATGCGAGGTGATGCATTTTGGAAGATCCAATTCAAGAATGAAATATACAGTAAATGGAAAAGTCCTGGGAAAATTGATGTACAGAGAGATCTGGGTGTTCAGATTCATTGTTCCCTGAAGGTGGCATTGCAGGTCAGTAGAGTGGTTAAGAAGGCAGCACGGTGGCTCAGTGGTTAGCACTGTTGCCTCACAGTACCAGGGACCCAGGTTTGATTCTAGCCATGTGTGACTGTCTGTGTGGAGTTTGCACATTCTCTCCATGTCTGTGTGGGTTTCCTCTGGGTGCTCCGGTTTCCTCCCACAGTCTGAAGATGTGCAGGTCAGGTGAATTGGCGAGGCCCATAGTGTTGGGTGCATTAGTCAGAGGGACAATGGGTCTGGGTGGGTTACTCTTCAGAGGGTTGGTGTAGAGTTGTTGGACTGAAGGGCATTTCCACACTATATAGAATCATCTTAAAAATAAAAAGGCTTACAGCATGCTTTCCTTCATCAGACGGGGTATTGAGTACAAGAGTTGGCAGGTCATGTTACACTTGTATAGGACTTTGGTTCATCCATATTTAGAATACTGTGTACACTTCTAGTTGCCACATTACCAGGAGGATGTGGATGATTTGGGGAGGATGCAGAGGAGGTTCACCAGGATGTTGCCTGGTATGGAGGGTGCTGGCTATGAGGAGAGGGTGAGTAGATTATGATTATTTTTATTGGAAAGAAGGCAGTTGAGGCCTACAAAATCACGAGAAGTGTAGACAGGGTGGATAGCAAAAAACTTTTTCCAAGAGTGGGTGACTCAATTACTAGGGGTCACAAGTTCTAAGTGAGAGAAGTTTGGATAGATATACGTGGAAAGTTTTTTTACACAGAGGGTGGTGGGTGCCTGGAATGCATTGCCAGCAGTGGTGGTAGGGGCGAGAATGATTTAAGATATATCTAGACAGATACATGAATGGTAGGGAGCAAGGGGATACAGATCCTTAGAAAATAGATGGCAGGTTTAGATAGAGGATATGGATTGGCGCAGGCTTGGAGGCCTGTTCCTGCTCTGTAATGTTCTTTGTTCTTTTAAGATAAGAGATCTAGACACTTAAGGCGATATTAGATCAGATGACCAACAGCATGGCCAAATAAATAGTTTTCAGTAAGAGCCTAAAAAGAGATCGAGAGATTGAGGTAGTGATTTAGGAAAGGAATTGCAAAGCTTGGTATCTAAGCTAATGAAGGATTGGCCCTCATTCATTGAAGTGATTTAAAACTGGAAGCTGGAAGCTCAAAATGGCAGATCTTTAACAACTGAGAGGCTGGAAGACATTACAAAGAAAAGCATGAGAGATACCCTGGATGGATTTGAAAACAAAGATGAACACATTTAAAATTGAGATGTTGCATGACCAGAAGTCAATGTAAGTCAGTGAACATGAGGTTGGCATAGACAATAGACAATAGGTGCAGGAGTAGACCATTCTGCCCTTCGAGCCTGCACCACCATTCAATATGATCATGGCTGATCATCCTTAATCAGTATCCTGTTCCTGCCTCATCTCCATATCCCTGAGAGCTCTATCCAACTCTTTCTTAAATTAATCCAGAGACTGAGCCTCCACTGCCCTCTGGGACAGAGCATTCCACACAGCCACCACTCTCTGGGTGAAGAAGTTTCTCCTTATCTCTGTCCTAAATGGTCTACCCCGTATTTTTAAGCTGTGTCCTCTGGTTCGGCACTCACTCATCAGCGGAAACATGTTTCCTGCCTCCAGAGTGTCCAATCCTTTAATAATCTTATATGTCTCAATCAGATCCCCTCTCAGTCTTCTAAACTCAAGGGTATACAAGCCCAGTCACTTCAGTCTTTCAGCAGAAGGTAGTCCAGCTATTCCAGGAATTGACCTCGTGAACCTACGCTGCACTCCCTCAATAGCCAGAATGTCTTTCCTCAAATGTGGAGACCAAAACTGCACACAATACTCCAGGTGTGGTCTCACCAGGGCCTGTACAGCTGCAGAAGAACCTCTTTGCTTCTATACTCAATCCCTCTTGTTATGAAGGCCAGCATACTATTAGCCTTTTTCACTACCTGCTGTACCTGCATGCTTACCTTCATTGACTGGTGTACAAGAACACCCAGATCTCTTTGTACTGTCCCTTTACCTAAATTGATTCCATTTAGGTAGCAATCTGCCTTCCTGTTCTTGACACCAAAGTGGATAATCATACATTTATCCACATTAAACTGCATCTGCCATGCATTTGACCACTCGCCTAACCTGTGCAGGCCACCCTGTAATCTCCTAACATCCTCCTCACATTTCACCCTGCTACCTAGCTTAGTATCATCAGCAAATTTGCTAATGTTATTGCTAATACCATCTTCTATATCATTAATATATATTGTAAAAAGCTGCGGTCCCAGCACTGATCCCTGCGGTACCCCACTGGTCACTGCCTGCCATTCCGAAACGGAGCCGTTTATCACTACTGTTTCCTGTCAGCCAACTAACTTTCAATCTAAGTTAGTACTTTGCCCCCAGTAGCATGCGCCCTAACTTTGCTCACTAACCTCCTATGTGGGAATTTATCAAAAGCTTTCTGAAAGTCCAGGTACACCACATCTACTGGATCTCCCTCGTCCATCTTCAGAGTTACATCCTCAAAAAATTCCAGAAGATTAGTCAAGCATGATTTCCCCTTCATAAATGCATGCTGACTCTGACCTATCCTGTTACTACTATCCAGATGTGTCGTAATTTCATCCTTTATAATAGACTCCAGCATCTTTCCCATCACGGAGGTCAGACTAACTGGTCTATAATTTCCTGCTTTCTCTCTCCCACCTTTCTTAAAAAGTGGTACAACATTAGCCACCCTCCAATCCGCAGGAACTGATCCCGAATCTATCGGACTCTGGAAAATAATCACCAACGCATCCACAATTTCTTGAGCCACCTCCTTCAGTATCCTGGATGTAGACCATCAGGCTCTGGGGACTTATCAACCTTCAGACCTAACAGTCTCTCCAACACCAATTCCTGGCAAATATAAATCCCCTTATGTTCAGGTCCTTCAGCCACTGTTACCTCGGGGAGAGTGCTTGTGTCTTCCCCAGTGAACACAGATCTGAAGTACCAATTCAATTCTTCTGCCATTTTTTTGTTCCCCGTAATGTATTCCCCTGTTTCTGTCTTCAAGGGCCCAATTTTAGTCTTAACCATTTTTTTGCCTTTCACATACCTAAAAAAGCTTTTACTATCCTTCTTTATACTTTTGGCCAGTTTACCTTCGTACCTCATTTTTTCTCTGCATATAGGAATGAGATTTGGTACAACTTGACACATAGGCAGCAGAGGTCAGGTTGACTTCATGTTTATTGAGGTTAGAATGTGGCAGTCCATACGAATGCATTGGAATGGTCAAGCCTAGAGGCATGAAAGAGTTTTGACAGATGAACTGAGACAAAGGCAAACAGGGGAGGAAGAGGTGGCCTTAGTGCATACACGATTAGAAACCTCTTGGAGGATCAAATACGATACAAGTGTGATCATACTGGCTTAGTCTCTGGCAATTGCCAGAAGTATGGAGTCAGTAGCTACATAACTGTTTGGAGTGGGGCTGTAAATGATGGCTTTGATCTTCCCAATTCTGAATTGGCGAAAAGGTACTGCTTATCCTGACAATGGGGTAGGATTTCGTCAAGGTAGTGTCCCAAACCAACCATCTTCAGCTGCTTCAATGACATTCGTTTTGTTGCAAGATCAAAAGTGCAAATGTTCAGAGATGACGGCTCTGACCACTTCAATTTCTGACTCCTCTAGTACTGGAGGTCCATTGCAACTGGCAGCAAGACCTGGACGATATTTAGCCTTGGGGTCATAAATGGCAAATAAAATTCACATCATACAAACAGTATGACTATAGTGTAAAATCTGTCAGTGGGTTCCTAAAAAGAGCAAATCTAATAATTTCACACATTGGAATCTTAACTGGATCAGCCACACACCTGTGATTACAAGAAATTGGGAATTCTGCAACAAGTGACTTACACCTCAAGTCCTTAATCTCCATTCACTACGATAAGGCACATGTGAGAGTTGGAAATTTCTCTCCTTGCCTGGATGAATGATGCAATGACAAAAAGCTTAACACCATCCAGATCAGTCCAGCCCTACTTGATCAGCACCCCATCACTTAGCAACCACTCCTTTCACCACCGACACATACTGGCATTACTTACCACTTAGATGATTTTTTGAAGCAATTCACTAAAGCTCCTGCAATAGGACCTTCCAAACCCATTACCTCTACTGTCTAGAAGACCAAAGGCACCAGATGTATGGGAACAGCACTATCTGCAAGCTCCCTGCCAAAACACAGTACCCCAACTTTGAATAAGATCACCATTATTTCACTGGCACAGACTCAAAATCCTGGAATTCTCTTTCAAGCAGCACCTCACCCATGGCTAACGATGATGCAAATATATTGGCCTCAGCCCCTGCAATTTCTTCTCTAGCCTCTTGCAGGGTTCTTGGATATAGCTGGTTAAGACCAGGAAATTAATCCACCTTGATACATTCTCATACATGCAACAAGTTTTTATACCTAAATATCTTAATATCTAAGATGCTGCCAAGAATGGCAACATTATATACTTTTCACTGTCCGCTTGTACTCATAGTCTCCTATGCTCTAAAGAAAAAAAGTCCTACCTTGTCCAGCCTCTCCCTAACTCAGACTGTTGAGCCTTGCAACATCCTTGTAAATATTTTTTACACTCTTTCCAGTTTCATAACATCTTTCCTATAGCAAGGTGACCTAAACGGAACACAATACTCCAAGTGCAGCCTCACCAACATCCTGTACAACTGCAACATAACTTCCCAACTTCAATACTCAATGCCCTGACTGATAAGGGCCAGTGTGCCAAAGGCCTTCTTTACTGCCCTGTCTACCTGGAACTCCATTTTCAGAGAACTGTACACCTGAACTCAAAGGTCCCTCTGTTCCACTACATTGCTTAAGGCCCTACCATTCACCATGAAACTCTTATTTTGATTACCTCACAATTATCTACATTAAAGTCCATTTGTCATTTCTCAGCCCACTTCCCCAGTTGAACAAGGTCCTACTGTAATTTCTGACAACCGTCCTCACTATCCAGGGTACCGCCTATTTTAGTGTAATCTGCAAACTTACTAATCATGCCTTGTACAGTCTCATCAAAATTATTGATATAGATAACAAACAGCAATGGGCCCAGCAATGACCCATGAGGCACACTATTCATCACAGGCCTCCAGTCCCACAAGCATCTTTCCACTATTATTTCTGCTTCCTACCAACTGTGTATTCAATTTGCCAGGTCTTCCCGAATTCCATGCGATCTAATGTTCCAGAACAGCCTACCAAGTAGAACCTTATCAAAGGCCTTACTGAAATCCATATAGACTATGTCTACCGCCCTGCTCTCATCAACCTTCCTGGTCACTCCATCAAGGAACTCTAACAAATTAGTTAGGCATGATCTCCTCCACACAAAGCTAATCAAACTGTCTTTCCAAATGCATGTTTTCTTATCCTTCAGAATCTTCTGAAGTAACTTACCCACCACAAATGTTAAGCTTACTGGTCTACAGATCCCAGGTTTTTCTTTGCAGCCCGTCTTGAACAAAGTCACAACATTCACTAACCTCCAGTCTTCTGGGATCTCACCCATGGCTAATGATGATGCAAATATATCTGATGGGGCCCTTGCAATAAATTCTCTTGCCTCATGCAGGGTTCTTTGATATATCTGGTCAGGATCAGGAGATTTATCCACCTTCACACATTCGAATACATGCAACATCTCCTCTACTGTGTTACTGATTGTCGCCCCCAGCTATCACCACTAACTCCCTCAAGTTCCCAAGTCTTCATGTCTTTCTCCACAGTAAACATAGAGGAGAAATATGAATTGAGAACCTCACCTATCTCCTGCACTTCCACACATATATGACCACTTTGGTCCTTGAGGAGTCCTATTCTCTCTCTAGTTATTCTTTTTCTGTTAATACACTTAAGGAACGTCTTTGGATTCACCCTAATCTTCTATCTTTTCTCCCCTTTTTACCCTCCTGATTTCCTTCCTCAGTAAACTCCTGTATGCCCATATACCTCCAGGGATTCCCTTGATCCCAGCTGCCTGTACCTGAGCTAGGCCTTCTTTCTTTCTGGTCAGAGCACCAATATCTCGTCATCCAGGGTTTTCTATTCGTACCAACCTTGTCCTTCACCTTCACAGGAACATATACACCTTGAACTCTAGCTATCTCACTCTTGAAGGCCTCCCACTTGCCGAAGGTCCCTTTGCCTGCAAATTACTTAAAGAGTCAGATGTACAGCATGGAAACAGACCCTTTGATCCAAATAGTCCATGCCCACCAAATATCCCAACCTAATCTAGTCCAATTTGCCAGCACTTGGTCCTCTAAACCCTTCCTATTCATATATCCATCCAGATGCCTTTTAAATGTTGCAATTGTACCAGCCTCCACCACTTCCTCTGGCAGCTCAGTCCATATACGCACCACCCTCTGCGTGAAAAAGTTGCCCCTTAGGTCTCTTTTATATCTTTCCCTTCTCACCCTAAACCTATGCCCTCTAGTTCTGAACTCCCCCACCCCAGGAAAAAAAACTGTCTATTTATCCTATCCATGCCCCTTATGATTTTTTTAGAGCTCTATAAGGTCACCCTTCAGCCTTGGATGCTCCAGGGAAAATAGCCCGATCCTATTCAGCCTCTCCCTATAGCTCAAATCCTCCAACCTTGGCAACATTCTTGTAAATCTTTTCTGGACCCTTTCAAGTTTCACAACATCCTTCCAATACAAAGGAGACCAGAGTTGCATGCAATATTGAAAATGTGGCCTAACCAATGTCCTGTTCCGACGCAACATGATCTCTCAACTCTTATACTCAATGATCTGACCAATAAAGGAAAGCATACCAAATGCCTTCTTCACTATCTTACCTATCTGCGACTCCACTTTCAGGAGCTATGAACCAGCACTCCATGGTCCCTTTGTTCAGCAACACTCCCTGGGACCTTACCATTAAGTGTGTAAGTCCTTCTCTGATTTGCTTTCCCAAAATGCAGCACCTCGCATTTATCTAAAATAAACTCCATCTGCCACTCATCATCCCTTTGGCCCATCTGGTCATGATCCCATTGTAAGTTGAGGTAACCTTCTTTGCTGTCCACTACACCTCCAATTTTGGTGTCATCTGCAAACTTACTAACTATACCTCCTGTATTCATATCCAAATCATTTATATATAAAAAAAGACAAAGTAGTGGACCCAGTACCGAGCCTTGTGGCACACCACTTGTCACAGGCCTCCAGTCTGAAAAACAATGCTCCACCACCACCCGCTGTCTTCTACCTTTGAGCCAGTTCTGTATTCAAATGGCTAGTTCTCCTTGTATTCCATGAGATCTAACCTCGCTAACCAGTCTCCCTTGGGGAACCTTGTCAAACGCCTTACTGAAGTCCATATAGATCATGTCCACTGCTCTACCCTCATTAATCCTCTTCATTACTTCTTCAAAAATCTCAATCAGGTTTGTGAGATGATTTGCCATGCACAAAGCCATGTTGACTATCCCTCATCAGTCCCTGCCTTTCCAAATATGTGTAATTCCTGACCCGCAGGATTCCCTCCAACAACCTGCCCACCACCGACATCAGGCTCACCAGTCTATAGTTCTCTGGCTTGACCTTACCACCCTTTTAAAATAATGGTGCCACGATATCCAAGTGCCAGTCTTCTGGCACCTCACCTGTGACTATTGATGATAAAAATATCTCAGCAAGAGGCCCAGCAATCACGTCCCAGGCTTCCCAGAATTCTAGGGTACACCTGATCAGGTCCTGGAGATTTATACACATTTCAAGACATCCAGCACTTCCTCCTCTGTAATATGGACATTTTTCAAGATGTCGCCATCTATTTCCCCACATTCTATATCTTCCACGTCCTTTTCCACAGTAAACATTGGTGCAAAATACTTGATTAGTATCTCCCCCATTTCCTGCGGCTCCACACAACGGCTGCCTTGCTGATCTTTAAGGGGCCCTATTCGCTCCCTAGTTACCCTGTTGCCCTTAATGTATTTGTAATAACCCTTTGGATTCTCCTTCACCCTATTTGTCAAAGCTATCTCATCTCCCCTTTTTGCCCTCCTGATTTCCCTCTTAAGTATACTCCTACTTTCTTTATACTCTAAGGATTCACTCGATCTATCCTGTCTATACCTGACGTACACTTTGTTCTTTTTCTTAACCAAATCCTCAATTTTTTTAGTCATCCAGCATTCCCTTTACCTACCAGCCTTCCCTTTCACCCTAACAAGAATATACTGTCTCTGGACTCTTGTTATCTCATTTCTGAAGGCTTCCTATTTTCCAGCTGTCCTTTACCTGCGAACATCTGCCCCCAATCAGCTTTGACAAGTTCTTGCCTAATACCGCCAAAATTAGCTTTTCTCCAATTTAGAACTTCAACTGTTAGATCTGGGGGTCTATCCTTTTCCATTATTATTTTGAAACTAATTATGTCATTGGCCCCAAAGTGCTCCCCCCACTGACACCTCAGTCACCTGCCCTGTCTTAGTTCCCGAAAGTAGGCCAAGTTTTGCACCTTCTCTGGCAGGTAAATTTTCTTGTATACTCTTAACAAATTTCTCTCCATCTTAACCCTTAACACTATGGCAATCCCAGTCTGTGTCTGGAAAGTTAAAATCCCCTACCACAACCACCCTATTATTCATGTATATAATTGCTTTAGTCAACCCCTACAAGCTCCTATCTAATTCCACCAAACTTTGCTGGCCCTAGTTTAGAACTTGAACCTATGGATCAGTTTTGTCCCTCTACATAACTATTTTAAAATTAACAGAACTATGGTCACTGGTTCCAAAGTGCTCCCCCTACTGTCACCTCAGTCACCTGTCCTATTTCCCAAGAGTAGTTTGATTTTTGACCTTTCCCTCTATATGCTGCTTGAGGAAGCTTTCCTGAACACACTTTACAAATTCCACCCCATCGAAGCCTTGAATGCTCTGGCAGTCCCAGTCTCTGCTAGGGAAATTAAACTCCCCTACTATGACAACCCTATTACTCCTGCAAGTCTCCTCAATCTCCCTGCACATTTGTTCCTCTAATTCCTGTTGACTATTTGGGGGGGTCTATAGTACAACGTCTGATTTCTTAGCTGCACCCACAAAGCCTCACTAGATAATCTTTCAGTTATTTCATCTGATTACTGCTGTGATACCTTAATCAAAAATGCAACTACCCTTCCCCTCTTTCCACCACCTGTCTGTAAACTTGACGATAAAATGTAATTATTGGTTTTGCCAGGATATCCATGTGCCATGACATAACAAGTATTCATTTACTGGATGTCAGATGAGCAATCTCATAGTTTAGTAACAATGGAGGAGTTGAGACAAGTGATGGTGAGCTAACTGCAGTCAAGTAAAATTCAATAAACTTGCAAGATAAATATCAATCAAGACAGAATGTCAGAGTGCAACTATATTAATAAAACGTTTATTCTAATCAGGTTGAGAAGCTTCGTGCATCAATGTCTCTTTATTGATGCTAATAGATGAATTGCCAATTCCTTCATACCCAAGCTTAAATATCAAAATGATGTGTGTAATCATCTGAATGTTGTCTTTTTGGCTTCAAGATTCCACAATTGAGGTTTTTTCCTAGTTGAAACCTGCTAACTTCGGAAGATGATAGGTAACGATGGGGGAATAATCATTGGTGTAGGAAAATTAGGGCAGATATTCTTTTGATCTTGGATACAAGCACATTTTTTGATTAAATAATAAGTTTGCAATAACACAGACAACATACCACAACTATTAGTAACTGATACTAGATCTTCTATTTAAACAATCAAACAATTTAAAACATTTTTCTTCTTTACATTTTCATGAAATGTGGGGATTACCATCTTCAAATGTCCTTGATCTGAGTCACTTACCAGATCTTGTCAGTAGAAGTTAAGAGTCAATCTCATTGCAGTTGGTCAGGAATTGGACATAACCCAGAATAGGTGAGGATGGCTAATTTCATTCCCTAAACAATATTAGTGAGAAACTAGCCTTTAATCCAGATTTCTACATTGAATTTGAATTCCAGCAGCTGCCACAAGGACTTTGAACCTGAGTTATCAGACGAGTAATCTTAGTCTCCGGATCATTAGTTTAATGGCATCATCATCTCTCCATTCTACATAACTTCCCATTGCACTTGTACACTGTCGTATATATCTGTCCAGGTCCCTCCCTGCTTCTCACTGAGATCTTCATATACTCCTGTTTGAAAATCATCTAAGGTTGATCACAGGCTTTTAGTTCCAACTATATTTTCAGTGATTCTGAAGGCAAATAACTGATAGCATGGCAACACTTCCCAATTTAATTGGGATAACTTTGCACTCTCTACGAACAGCCACACCCCCCCAAAAAGTCCAACAATAGTAGAAAGCTCTAATATAGTAAACTAATAGATAAATAATGACCCTTTGTAGGGCAGAAATGCAATAAGCTTTACGCAACTAAAATAGGAAGGTGGACAAAAACAGGAAGGTCTACAATAGACAAAGGCAGGATAGGTCAAGAATGGAATTATAATCATTTGAGCAAGGTGCTAGAGGGCTGCTAGTACTTGTGAAGATATACACCAGCAACCTTTAGCAGAAAACTATGATGGTATAGCGTTAGAAAATTGCTCTCAACTTTGTTAAACTGTTAAATAGTGTTTACCTCAATCTATATTTAATGGTAAAAATGGTAATTGTAGGGAACAAAAATTGCAAAATTTCAGTGGACAGTTTGTTTTTGTCACTGTTCCCCAACCTATGCATTTTCACACGTTGGAAGAGACTATTAAATGGACAAGACCATTTTCATGGTAATTATTAACATTCCTATCAGCAGAGTGTCATAGATCTCTCTCTGCTAATCGGTTGCTGCTTTTGGTATTTGAGTATAAAACTACAATTTCATTTATAAATTGCCCATAAAACATCACAGGAGCAAGGGTTGATCCGGAGTTACATGAGACATTAATTCAATCATAGTGGTCTCTCTTGACAACAATTGAAGAACCTGCAGATATTCACATCCTGTGTGTGCATGAATTATAGAGATTCATGCTGGTGTAGAACTGGAAAATGCAGATGAAGCATATGTAAAGACCATACCTTTGTATTTGCTTTGTTTTGGACTGTGGACTGATACAGCTTTAAACCAAGGAGATTACACAAATAAATAAAAATCATATTTCTGGGAGCACACAGAGCTGTTTCTGTTCCACTGGAACAAAGATCAAAAATCAGATACTATGGAGTTGATCAATTTTGAACAGAAGGAAAACTTTGACAGGCTGCTGACTAGGTGATCATGGCTTGTGTAGGAAACTGCAGCAGAGAACCATCTAGCCTGCAGAGAAAGCATAAACAAAAATGAGTGTCTCTCATGTGAAGGATGGGAAAGTTCCCAGTAATAGCTGACTGTCTTCCACTCAGCTTTCTATGCTAATCCTGAGGGAGGAATAAAACACGTTCAAAGATTGTGAAAAGACAAATTCTCGACCAAAAAGAAATTGAAAGAGAAAGAAAGCTATTGATCAAGTCCTGTAGTCCAGATTGGTGATAGCGAATGGTTTCCCTGATAATTGTTTTTCTTTTTGTGTCCTTAGCATCCATGTCTTCTGTCTTTACGTGTCGGTTTGTGAAGGAGGAATTCAAGAAGGGATTGAGTTTAAGATGCAAAGTTATAAGTTAACAATTCATATTTTCTATTTGTCATTGGGTAGACAATCGTTCATATTAAACAAACCTTTTCATCAAGAGTTTGTTAGAGGGGTAAACTGGCACTTCAATAGCTTGACAAAATCGTTTCACATTTGTGACAACTCAGAAAAGTGGGGATCAATATCCAGCATGCTATCCTAATAATTTAAAGTGAGATGTGTATCATGACTTATTACTTTCAATGCAAAAGACAAGGAGGAAAACTAAGTTTGTTAAGAGCAATAATCTTTTGAACAGAATGAAATGAGTGAACATAATCTGAAGTCACACTATATTCTATACTAGTCTACAATGTTCACATAATTGTTGCTAAATATTAAACATAATGATGTAATTAAATCAAACTGGCATCACTTCTTGTATCTGTCAACTATTGTAACTGGCACTAATACATTGCTCGTCTGTAGGTTTAGCTTTCCCTGAGAGAAAGTGATCAGGACGTCAAAACAGACAATTTACACAAATTCACCTTGAATTCGCTCACCTCATGCAGATATTGGGTAGCAATTTAAATTGTGAACAAAGACTGGAATAGTCTCATATTTTATACTGGTAATTTTACTGTAAAACAGAACTTGGGTCATACAGTGCACAAAAACAGTACTGCACATACATCTTAAAATACATTCTTCTTTAAAAAAACTTTTTTTGCATTGCAGTTTGGTGAATGTACTAGAAGATACTAAATTATTTTCTATATGTCTTGCACTTACACAAAGAATAATGGACATCTGGGACTGATTACAACATGGCAATCTAATCAATGGTTTCAAACAGTGCTCATTAACTGAATGAGTAAATCTCATACAGCTTTTAAAAGTCAGTCAAACCTCAAGGCTATACTTTCCAATCACTGCAAAGCTTCAAAATGAAGTTGTTTTTACTCAGTGTTCGGTCTACTTTGGTTTCTAGTGTGCTGTGCACAGTGACATTTATACTGGAAGATTAATGATTAAGCGATTGCCCTGCATTGATGAAATACTCCCACTTTTCTGCTAAATTTCATCCCCCAGAACCACTTCTAATAGCTTTGAGTCATTGCTTCCATTCAGTTCTATGGATGTTCACCTTCAGGTACCTCTTTTCAGCTGACATTCATGCCTAGGCCACACAGTGAGCTTTGGCAGTCTATCAGATTTTGTGAGGAGGCTGAACATGGTCCCATCCTTAGAAGATATTCAGCTACATGCACTTCTGGTAGATATTGATGAATAGTTAGTAGGAAGAGAAGGAAACTCAACTAACTTTCCTCTTTCTTACCAGGAGCTTGAAGGTCAATTCCAATTATTATTGACTAGGTTGGGATCAATTAGCTTAGTACAGGCTTAATCAAACTGGGTTTCCCACTGGTCTGTGTGTAAAGTTGTCACTGCTTTACTTTGATGAACTTTCAGGAGGGCACAGCGAAATCCTATGGTTAGTGTGCATTAATTTTAATTACAATATACTTCTCTTTAGTCAACCAGACCAGAGATCATCAGTGGCGAGGCACACAAAGAAACCAAGGGAACACAAACTGACCATAGGCAAGAAAGTCACGTTGTACCAAAAGTGGAGGCACTATACTGTACACTAAAAAACACTTTAATATGTCACGGGTAGAAAAACGGAACAAAGGAATAACAAGGGAAATATCACACCTACACAAATTACAAATATAACACAGGTGAAAATAAAGCTGTATAAAACGTCATGTATTTAAATACATTTACAAATTAAAAAAAAATTCCTATACAAGTTCTGAAGGTTGTGCTGCGACTAAAGGTTGTCTAAAATGGGCCCTAATCTCAGGAAAAATGCTGTAACAGTTTTTTTTTTAAATTGTCTTGGAATTTTTACCTTTTATAGAAAAATGATGCGATATATTATTTCATAACAAGCAAAAGCTTTACATGGTGTATAATACAAAAACCACAGCTGCACAAAACTGTGCCAATCTTATTATACAGCATCAGTACCTTTGTGAAGTTATGTACACAGTTCCACGCTGCTTGATGCAGTGTTTTATGTATATGCTTTTACATACATATGGCAGGTAACATACAAAAACTAGATCCTTTGATTCTAGGTGGGCGCTTACTCTTCACGTTAGCCATTGGTGCAATGAATGTAAGCTGACCAAAAAAAAAGGTGCCAAGACAAAATGAAATTCACGCTATTAATGGGGACAAGGGTTAATGGGAATATTTTCTTTTCACATGGAATATTTTCTCAGGCACCAATTGATTCCACACATTTAGATCTGTACTGATTGTCCCTTCTGAAGCAAAATATTTTTATAAATATGACGATTTAAATTTCACCCTGATGTCCCAATTAACAAGTGTCGACAGTAACGGTGAAATTGTTGCTATGTCACTAACTCCACCAGATAAGCTTTGTTAATGTCTGTGATGTCACATTTTCAAAGCTGGCAACATCTAGTGGCACAAAGTTGGTACTACAACTGGACAAAGCTGCCATATTTGTGGATCTTTACAGCCATGGCTGGAAAGACACCCATGTTTCTGTCCTGTGGCTAATTTGGGTTCTAGCCCAGCGCTCACCCAGATTTCACTCCTTGCAATGCTGCATCTCTCTTCCCTTCATTCTCCTGCAATGGTATGTAGGCATTTTTGATATTCACAAATATTTACAAGACTCCAAAAAGGGGACATCAAATCTGATAGTTTACATATAATAAATAATGGAAAATGCACCACTTCAAACAGGGGACAAGTGGGAAAAACTTCAAGTGTTGTGCAGTTTGCAGCTTTTCAAACCGTAAATGTTAACTGCAAAACTGATATCTGAAAGCTGGAAACTATTCTCTGGCAGAAAGCCGAGGGACTCTAGCCCTAAAAACAAGGATCAATTCACGGCCAACTGCGCTTTCTGCAGGATTTCAGGGCACAGAGACCTACCCAATGAGCAGTTTTGATTGGTAGTCCGATATGGAACTAATTTGTAGCTTTTAAAAAAATACACAGGGAAATGAAATATAAATGAAATTTTCTTTTATAAACAGATGGAAAAAATTATATACTATCCTTGGGCATGTTTTTAATAAAATTAGAGATCTCTCTCATAGGAAGAATAGTGACTGGAATTGAAGTCTCACTGAGGCAGGTTCCTAGACTAACTGCAAAGCTTCACAGGTGCCTGGAGACCATTCCCAGTAGTTTTTCTATTCAGTTCTTTAGTATGCGACTGTGAATGACTAATGTGCGAGAGAGAGAGAGAATTTGTGCATGTAACTGAGTTGTGTGCATGTGAGTGTGAGCCAGTTTACGAGAGTGGGAGAAAGTATGAATATGTGAAAGAGTGTGTGTGTGTGTGTGTGTGTGTGTGTGTGTGTGTGTGTGTGTGTGTGTGTGTGTGTGTGAGAGAGTGTGTGTGAGAGAGAGTATGCCACAGTGTATGGGTGACCAGGCTAATGTTCTTGATTTTGGATTGATCACTTCTTCTGGTGTCACAAAACCTTCTGTCTGTCGGAGCGAGATGAGACACTAAAGGTGTTGCAGGAAGTTTGTCTCTGGTATAACAGGGACATTCCTGCAAAAATCAATAATTTAAAAAGATCAGTCCTTCTAATTTCATGTTATAGTAAACAGGTACAAAATGTAGACAGTAAGGTTCCAGTTCTTCATCTGCACAATGATTGCATTTCCTCCTGACCCTTGTTAACTGTCGCTGGATTTTAATCATATCACATTTTTCCTCAGCGTTTGTTTTCTGTTGACTCTGATTGTTCATGCGAGTTGAGTTCATAAAGGCATTTAGCAAGTGCAGTGGAAGCCTCCATACCACTTATGGCCAGTACTGAAAGGTGGTTCTCATGCCGCTTCAGCAACCTGAGATGGAAAAAGAAACATTTTCAGAGCTATTACTCACTGACAATATAAAATGCACAGGATTCCAAATACTAGTGGGAGTTTTACTTAATGCTATTACATTCAATATAATAAATTGCTACAGAAATGCAGATTTGAAATCAGGAAAAACAGTGACTAAAAAGTTTGTGTTTGACAAGGAAATATAAAATAATATTCCAGAGGAAAGCCATATCAATGTGTTTTAACACTAAAGTGAGTTCTACATTTTATTACAATAACTCAGTAGAGGAATTGAAGTCAAGTATTTTCCTAAAGTGAAGGTGGTTAACGATGGAGGAAGATATTTATTTTTTAAAAATATCAGTTATTTAAGAGACAAAAATAACTTACATTCGCCCAAGTTCTGAGTATCTAGCAACATTCTTCAAAATTAAGGCAGAAGTCAAACGAATATGCTTTACAATTGGCCCTTCTTTCTCATCCTGCCAAAAAATGCACATAGATGAAAATCACCTTCTACATAGATAAATATTAATTTAAAAGGGTGACAAGAGACCGTTGCCTTATAATGGTAGAATTTTAATTTCATCTTAGCAACATCACTGATGTAACAGTATGGCCTGCCCGCACATCCTAACTTTGAAATTACAGGTCATTCTTCTGTAAAGTGATGGTTGTGTCCTTGTGCAATCCTGTATTAAAGAAAAATGGTGCTTTACAAACAGCGCTTGAAGTGTAATTGTGTTACTGCCAACAAACGTTTTAAATGTTTGCGCTTTACAAACAGTGTACCCAATTTACCAATTGCATTACAGTGAATTTGCGTTAATAAAACACTTATTATAGCAGAACGACCTGTATACAGGAACAAGCAAAGAATCCTTGGGCCAGTCATTCCCCCAATTGTCCCCCCTCTCTCACAAAGCATTGTTATTTTACTGCAGTATAGTGTGAAACAGTGAAAACTGTGGGTTACATGATCAAGTTCAGCCTTGCCTTCACAAACAAACATTTATATAGTAGCACAAGACAATGCCGAAATGATGACTGATTTTTCAACCATTTGGGTCCAGCAGAAATGATGTCAATTACAACATCTCAACTGCCACCAAACTAATTCAGCATTGGTCCAAAATCAATCAAAACTTTCAGACTGATAGCGATTCATTTCGGGTAGGTAAATCACTGGGGGAAATGTCAACATCCCCTGAATGAAGCAAGGACATTCATTACTCAAAATAAGGAAATTTTCTTATTTAAACATTGGTAATAGGGTATAGATGCTCAGAGCCTTTCCTCCTTGGTGTTACTCTGTCTTGGTCATTTCAATCTTTGGATAAAATCTTGTTTTGTTCTAAACTAAACCTATTTTCCCACGTTGGGCCTTCAGTACCTTTAAAGTGTAGTTCCTGCTATTGAAGTTGTGGAAAATAGCTTGTTTATTGAATGAAAATCAAGGATGTGGATTTTGATTTGACAGACAATGCAAGCACTGTACACAGGGAAATAACAGGTTTGAGCACAATGAAGATTCAGTGAAGCTGGGTACAATTTCCCATATCAACAACAACACAATTTTCTCTTCATATTCAGGGTTCTATTACTGTAGCTTAGGATACAACCTATTGTCAGGTTTGGGCAGCTACTTTAGCTGAGGTTGAAACATCTCTGGCTCTCCATGATACCAGTTGCATCTAAATTAATGTTTAATTGAAGACGATGGTAAGACATGTCGTCTGACCAAAGTCAGACACATACAGCAGAGTCTGGAGAACGCAGCAATAAATTAAGCATTCAGTTCTCAAAAACTACCATCATTAATCAACGCATTTGTGTCCAAGGCAGACGCGTCAGAAAGCATTACCTACTGCGTTGGTTGGTGTTACTGTTTGAAATGGTGATGATGCCAAACAGGGGACTGCAATAGGTGTCACTAATAACAGAAAGCAAGATAGTAATAACACTGCTTACACACCGTCTTTAGTCCTTTTGTCACTTGATGGAAGTGATACTCAACATTCTCCATTCATAAATCAAATATTAAATTTAGATGCCCATCTACCAAAATGCAACTGCAATATGCAACTTGATGCCATCCACTGCACAGACTTACTGTCAACTTGGCTTAGAAGACTGTGGCTTCAACTATCACTACATCTATCATAATCTACATTTTCTCAACATAGCAGCGCAGATGGCAATGTTTCATTACTAAGGTGGTGAGCAATGTAGCATCTGCCTATCCCATGGCACTATTTAAAACAAGAAGGGGAGTTCTCCCAGTTTCCTTATCTGCACACTTACCCCAAACAAAACTATCAAAATAAATTAACAATGAGACAAATTAATTTATCACACTGTTAGGTGATGACCGTGTGCATATTTGCGTGCATAGCAACTTGCTTTTACATAGCACCTTTAACACAATAAAACGTCTCAGAGGGCGTCACAGACAAGTTATATAAAAAAAACTGCACATTCAAAAGTAATTAATTGGCTATGAATGTCTTTAGCATGTGAAAGGGCTATATTCATTCATTCAATCAATGTCTGGAATTTCTTAGTGGCCCAGCATTTTGACAGTCAACTTTAATCACTGCCATGCAACCAACTGGTTATCATTGTACTATAACACCCATTGGTTTCTGAATTTAAGGTAACCAGCATTTGCAAGTCCACGATATACAGTAAACAACTTCTCAAACTATTTTTGTGTATAGTTTTTGAAAAGTATTACTTAATCAATTAATCTTAATAAAAATTTGGTATAGAGAACAGCAATATGTATAGAAACAAAAACAGAAATTGCAGAAAAAACTCAGCATCTGTAGAGAGACATCAGAGTTAATATTATGGTACTGATGGTAGTGAGGAATATGTCGATTTATATTCAGAAGATAGGTGAGAAAGAACGCAAAGAGAGAGAGAGAGAGAGAGAGAGAGAGAGAGAGAGAGAGGACTGTTGGATAGACAAAGGAGTGGATAATGACCCTACCCATGCCCCACAAAAATTTTATAAATCTCTATAAAGTCACCAATCAGCCTCTGACATTACAGGGAAAATAACCCCAGCCTATTCAGCTTTTCCCTATAGCTCAATCCCTCCAACCACGGCAACATCAGTGTAAATCCTTTCTGCACCCTTTCAAGTTTCACAACATCCTTCCTATAGCAGGGAGACCAGAATTGCATGCAGTATTCCAAAAGTAGCTAAACCAATATCTTGTATAGCCGCAACATAAATACAATACCCTGTATAGCTCCCAACTCCCATACTCAATGCATATGCAAAGAAAGGCAAGCATACGAAATGCCTTCTTCACTATCCTATGTACCTGCAATGCCACTTTCAAGGAACTAGGAATCTGCACTCTGAGGTCTCTCTGTTCAGGAAACACACCCTATAACCTTGCCATTAAGTGTATAAGTCCTGCCCTGATTTAATTTTCCAAAATGCAGCACCTCACATTTTTCTAACTTAAACTCCATCTGTCACTCCTTGGCTGATCAAGATCCTGTTTTACACTGAGGTAACCTTCTTCGCTGTCCACTAAACCTCCAATTTTGCTGTCATTTTATTAGCGATTCTCATGTTAGCTCTGCATATAAACAAAGAGCAAACTTAAGTTACTGATGTATAGCACCTCATTACATCCTGTAAAAACACCACAACCAATCAATGACTTCTGAAGTTCAGCATTTGTTGCTAGATGGATAAAACCAGTAGTCAATTTATTTACAGCAAGCTATCACAAAACTGATTGAGTTAAAATTGTTGATCAGGATGCCAGAAGAACTGCCTGCTCTCCTTTTGTGTTAAGGCATATTCTAAATGTGCTTGAAGAGGATACCAGTTTAATGTTCAATTGAAAGAAAGTATTCACATCAGTAGTAGACTGAAATGTCAACCAAACTCAAATTCTGGAGTGGAGCCTAAACTGGAAATCTTCTGACACAGACAGCACCCTTCTATCCAATTTAATGTAACACTTAGAAGTTGATGACTGCTTCTTATATGCATAGTATGTGCTCTCTGCTTGAGCATGTCTTAAAACAAATGGTTTATGCAGATACTTACCAAGTAATTTCTAAAATTAAGATTGCGGGAGCCTTTCCTCAGAGCCATTAGCGCAGCACTAGGGTGATTGACCAAGGCCTTGTGAGACTTGGGTGTCGGAGCTGTACCATCTGATGGAGACTGCCTGAAAAAGAACAAATTGAGATACATGAAAATAATGACACAACTAAGTATATCTAGTCTACTATGTGATCTCAATGCTAAGTCTTGCGATCCGCAGGCAATAATAGAAAATTATAAACATATTTGGGAATACATTAATTCAGCCAAGGAAGTGATGAGGTTCTATATAATGACCTGGAGTGTTTAAAGACCCTCATGATACACAGTACTGAGAGCTCTGAAGTCACAACAAAGATAGGCATTTTCCAGACATTAAAACAGGCCCCAATAATATCCTCATGGAAGA